>NC_061104.1:42483159-42510659 GCF_015104395.2 Macrobrachium nipponense
ATACACCAGAGTATGTGGACGTTAACTAATAAAAAACGGTAGTTCAGTAAACAACAATTGCCCTCACACTTCTCGTTTTCGAATTTCTTTGCAAATATTTATCAAAAGGAAATGAGGTTTTAGATATGGCAGCAGAACAGAAGAAAGAGAAATGTTTGATTCACAATAAAAACATAAGGGAAAATAAAGTAAGGAGATTATTGTACTTCCATCAGCTAGTGCCATATTTCACACAAAAATGATTGGCGTATTAGAGAAGTAAACATTTACCCGAGTAAAGTAGCGCTTGTACAGCGTTACAAGTTTAATAAAAATTGGGGATATTTTTTGAAGATATGAAAGAGGTCTTCTTGTCTGATTATTCTTCCGACAATCAGACAAGAAATAATTAATCATATGATTGAACAACATAATCCTTTGTGAACACAACCATATTTACAACCTTCTACATTTCATTTAAGATACTCAGAAGTTTTAATAAAACACCAGACATTATCATCTGAAACTGGCTCCTCAAATAGTAATGAAATTACCTAAATTACCTAAGATGCCGAAATGTGTGGAGTTTTACTGTACAGTGAAGCTTAATAATTCAAAATAAACTTTTGTAACAACTACTGTTACTTTCTACTAAAGTTTCAGCATTGCGAGAGGTGTAATTGGGACTGAAAATGATTTCGAGTAAGGGCACTAAATTATCAGTGAAAAATAAATGACTTCGAAAAAGGAAACTAAATTAACAGCGTGACCAACAATCTTGGATGACTTTGGCGAAAGGATACTAAATTGACAATAGGAAGAAACAGGAATAATTTGGAAGAAAAAAATTGACAGCAAAAATGGCAACCCATAACGACTCCAAAAAGGGCACTAAATAATGAGTAGGGATTAATAAATAAAAAAGGGGTCATTAAGTGGACTGTAGTTATACTTACAGGAATAGCACCGGAGGATGACTTTGAAAATAAGCAATGAATAACAAAAGAATAAATCATCCCATAATATAATGTTATGCATACAATCATGCAAATCCTACGCGCAATGTGTTGTACATCAGTACCCGCCAAAAATTTAAACAATAAGGAAACACATTGCAAAGTTATAAACCTTAATAATCTTAAGACACCTTCAAACCAGCTTTGTCTTATATGTTCAAAGAGGAGAACAGATCAGAATATAGAATTTATGCCAAAGGCCAAACGCTGCAACGGAAATTGACAGTAGCAAGGTTTGAACGGTGTAACAGGAGGAAAACGTCGCAGTTGCACCATGAAATTACTGTTAGGAGAGGGTAAATAACAAGATGGATGGGAGAGAATACGAACGGAAGTACAGTAAAAGGAATGAAAACGGTTGCTAGCTAGGGGCTGAAGGGACGCTGCAAAGAGCATTCAGTAATGCCTACAGTGCACCACGTGAGGTGCACCGACAGCAATAACCCACTGCGGGAGAAAGAGAAGTAGTACAAACAACTAAAGCGAACGGACGGAAAACCCTACAGATATCAGGTGTATAAAAAAGCCCAATACCAATAGATCATAAAAAAAACCCTGTCATAAGCATTTGTGTCACCAACCAGAGCCACTATGATCCCCTATGTCTGCCCATGAATCCTATTAAAAGGGTTGACGCAGTGATGGATACCGGATGGTTATGCGAGGGCATGAAGACAAATTACCTGCCCGGATTTAATAAATTACTGGTCTCCAATAACGATTGATGATGGAATTTAACTTTATTTTTTGTATTTTTTTTTTTTTTTTTTTTTTTTTTTTTTTTGCGCTGGGGCGGGGGGAATTCGGATATTAATTTACATGGGATAACAAAATATGGCTGAATCAAACAAAATTATAAATGAACCACACTGAAGAAGTGACGATATCAAAACATTGCAAATGTAGAGGATATGAACACATTTTCCGCTTACTCGGCGAGTAAGCCTACACGCTATATTGTTGTTTGTTGTTGTCGTTAGTGATGGTGGTGGTGTGAGAGAGAGAGAGAGCCTAAAAAGGTCTGAATAAGGTGTTTCGAATTGAGTTAAAGATACAAGAGTTTTAGGATAGGGTATTTATGATTCATTTATTTATTTGAATGAAAATGTAAAAAAAAGTGCATGTTAAATAGTACAGAATAATTATTTCTAATAAAATATAGCATATTTATTTTAATTTTCGTTGGCGAAACAACGCTCTATTTGACCGTAGGTTTTGGTAAGCGCCGCCAAGTAACCTGGAGGTCGTATCACACCTTATTTAATCAGGTAGAAGCTACCATAAGCAACAACAATAAATGTAATAAATCGATAACTTTCCCCCTCAGAGAATCTGATACCAACGTATACACTGAAGATGCTACACACACACAGTGAGAATCAGACACAAAAACCACGTGCCATCTAGTGAGGAGACAGCAATAAAATCCAAACAAAGATTTAATAATTATTTCGACCATTTTTTAGACAGACCTTTTGACGTTTTAAAAGTCGAATTCTTTCCATT
The DNA here is from genome assembly GCF_015104395.2 of Macrobrachium nipponense. Lineage (NCBI taxonomy): Eukaryota > Metazoa > Arthropoda > Malacostraca > Decapoda > Palaemonidae > Macrobrachium > Macrobrachium nipponense. The sequence goes on from NC_061104.1 coordinate 42,485,661, forward strand.
CTTATAAGAACATATTATCAAATGTTTCCTGATGAAGATATTATATTTATCTAAGTATTTGAGCTCCTTAACTCCTTCCTTGTCTGAAGTACTGTTGTTTCGGGTGGAGCCTCTCATCTCAAACTCCTGGGTAGAATTGTGTCTTCAGTCAAGTTCATTTTGTCATCGCTTCATATGAACTTGTGGCACAAATGTGAAGTGAGTTCAATATGTTTGTCGTATAAAATGTACTATAACGGCAAACATCCTCTGCACACCACTTTACCCGACCCAACCGTTTTTAGTAGCTACAATAGAAAGGCTGCTCTTGCTGCTGCAATCATTGTATCGTTTTCTAGTGTCACGTTTGATACTACTCGGTTTGCTAGGAGTTTGATCTTGGCTACACCTAGCGCAGCTGTGGAATCGTCCGATCTCTAAATGTTTAAGAACAGAGCAAATTCATTCCTGCTCTCTGATGCTGACGTCTCCCGAATTCAGGCGTATAGGTTTTATTTTGTGTTCCTATGAGGATTTTGAATAACATATCTTCGTGTCTAAGAATATTACCAGTACTGTTCTCTCGTATGTATTTAATGATCACCTTTTCCTATAACTTGACTCTCTCTGGAGGCTGATTTCCCTTTGGAGCCCTTTTGGGTTTACAGTCTGTTGACTCTGTCCACAAGGCTTCTCAGCTGGAGATTTAAAAGAAAGAAGGAGAGAAAAAACACTGAATAACCACTGCAATTTCTTAACGCATTATACATATAACTCAACCACGGAAATATAAAGTATTTAAACATGTCACACACTTTATTTTCTTTCATTTTTTATTTTTTTGGCGTTATGTATTTGTTGGAGATTTTTATAAGCTTATACATATACATAAGACAAATGCCCCGAAGGAAAGTGGAACAGCGGATTGGAGTTATGCCTTTCGACTTACTATCCTTTACTTAGCAGTCTGCTAAGAAAAGGACAGTAAGTCGAAAGGCCTAGCTCCAATCTGCTGTATCACTTCCCTTCGTGGCATTTGCCTTTATTTATATAGCTTATAAAAAATCTTCAACAAATAAATAACGCTAAAAAAATAAATAAAATAAAATAAACAGTGTGAGATGTTTAAATACTTTATATTTTGTTTAGATGAACGAAAGATAATTTTTTTTTTCCATTTTCAAGATTTTAATATTAATACATGCAATGCATTACCGAACAATGAAATACTTGCCATATTCATAACTCTGGTAAGGGGAAAAGAATTTCTATTGGCCTTAAATATACGACCGGAAGCGAGAATGAAAACATCGACAACAGTTCCCGGACTCTTGCATATCCAAAACCATACAGTCCTTAATCCAGTGAAGACCAGTAACCACTGATACAAGGGCTGCTCAGGAGTCAATCAAATCTCCCGCACGCGAGAACATTCTCGTATTATTGCCAGCAAATCCCAATCTCCGATAATCAAACATCCAGCCAGTACAGATGAAACAGCGTATACGCACCTATTTCATTAGTTTTCCTGGTGTATTCTGCCTCAGTATGTTACCTTCTATTTTTTTTTTTCTATCTTGGTTAGCTAGGGGAGAGAGAAGACCTTCCTTTACAGTTTTATTTTTTATAATTCTTTTTTCAATTCGATTCACTTTTGGTTAATGAACTGGGATGTACTCATTTTCTGTTCTTTCTATAGTCAGGTTTCTCTTCTTTCTAGATGAATGGTGCTTCTGGATAAGTCTTTAATCGCATTCTTAATGGCAATGGTGATTTTCATTTGTGTGGACGAATTGCGTTGCACTACATTACTCGATTATACACGCTACTTGAATTTTTATCCCCAGAGCAAGGTGAATCACCGTAATTCTAAGATAACTGGCCTTTACTCTCACGAAAGAATTTAATTGATATAAAGTACCTCTATTACAAACGATGTGTCATTTGATCAATAATTTTCGTAAGCAACGACTACGAGAATGTCATTGTGTGCGTGTTCAGGAAATAGACGGAACGTTATTAAACGCCAATCATTGTTGGAACTTCCTGTATCAAGGATTACAATTGGACCTCTATAAAACGTGGCTGAGGTAAAACCTGGTGAATGAATGTACATGGAAAGAAAACAATACATAAAGCAGACAACATTGAAAAGGTCATCTTGGAATTCCAAGTAAACCAAAATTATAAATCTCACAATGTTTATCGTGGGCTAAAGTAAATGATCACTTGGCCATAAAAAAGTGAGAATATTCCGAGCATACTAATATCTTTTCACACTAACGCTACGGGATGATATTTCCATATGATAAATCATTTAGCTAATGAGATATTTCTAACATTTCTTGCAGTACAATTTATTCATTATTATCCTTATAATTAAGAGGATATGCACCTTTCATATGGAACAAGCCTACATAGGCCACAGACTTGAAATCACTACAACACCTAGCTAGAACATAAACGACTTCAACGGGTTTTGGCTTTTAGTCAAAGATTTAGGAATAAACAATCCAGCAGATGAGAATTTAGATTACCTCTGACAAAAAAGAGCGGGCAAATATTATCACGTTTGACAATGTCGACGTCCTCATTGTTAATTATCGATTAAGGTTAAGAAAATGAGAAAAACAGGCAAAGAACTAGTCTAGCAAAAATGAAAATGGCTAAACGGAAACTCCGAAACATGAGAATGATCCAATCTCCAGTGAACGGCATACAAGTGGCATGCATGTATAATTACACACACATATCACCTGGATAACATTCACTGTAGGGTTTGATTCTTTTAAGAAGTTTTAGAATTTTCACCTATTTTAATTTTGCAAGACTTCTATTCTTTGTCAGTTCATACATACATATATATATATAGATAGAGTATATATATATATATATATATATTTATATATATATTATATATAGATATAATAATAATATATATATTATAAATATATATATATATAATAATATATATATATATATATATATATATATAGATATATTATATATATATATTATATATATATATATATATAGATAGATATATACTACATATACATATATATATATATATATATATATATATATATATATATATATAGTAGTATATATATACCCTGCAGTTTCATTATGCCTTCGAACACTTCTCTGCCCCTTTGCACTTCATACACCTCTTCAACAACACCACGGCCCATTCTCTGACTCTTCGTGTCCACACAATTCTAATCCTTGGTACCTTATTCCCCAATCAATTCATTTTGCGCAGATATAGTTCAAAATTTCAACCGCCCGAGACTCGTTCAATAACTTTTCATAAGCATTTATTTCACCAACGCGAACCCGCGCGCATATTCCCGAACTGTAACCGAGTACCGGGACCTTCCCTGAAAAAGGCGGGACGCAAGTATCTTAAAAACTAACAATAGAATCTTCTTGAAAATAATCTCATTATGTTTCCCACACCCAAAGTAATTAAAGGATTCCTCTCTGAAGTAACCTCACCTAACCTAGAGGCATGGCAAAAAAAAAAAAAAAAATTTTTTTTAAAAAAAAAAAAAAAAAAAAACGGAAAAAAAAAAAAAAAAAAAAAAAAAAAAAAAAAAAAAAAAAAAAAAAAACGGGGGCTGGTGCAATACTAGCATACATCCCGGGCAGCGATGCCGATGCGTCCTACTCAATTCTATTAAGAGGGTCCAAGCAGTGATGGATACCAGAAGGTCATGCCAGGCCGTGGAGACAAATGGGTTGCCTGAATTTCATCAACTGATGGCTCCCAATAACGATCGTTGATAACTTTTATCTAGCATTAATCGGTTTCTATCTGCATACGAACCTATTGGAAATTGGCGATAAAATAATTAACAACTGGGGAAATATCAAAGCAAAAACCGTGTAAACTTCAATAACTACATATTCACATACCATTTGAAGACTTCTGTTATCCCCTAACCGTGAAAAACACCTCGTGAATTACTTAAGAAAATTAAAATATGTATGTATACACACACACACACACACACACACATATATATATATATATATATATATATATATATATATATATATATATATATATATGTATATATACATATATATAAAAGACTATGCTACACATTCCTAAAACAGATTTTCACCCAACTTTTCGAGCATTATTTGAGGCAAATATTTTAGGTCAAACTTAAGTGATGGAACTATTGTCGATTTTTAGATTTTTTACAAAATGAAAGTGAATTTTCTTTCGCAATTATAAATGTACACTAACCTCATTTGGAGATTTCCTAAGATATGTAAAGATAACTTGCAACTATAAACACTGGTTCTCAAATAATAGGATGAACTTTCCAAGACCAATGATTAAAACCACGAGTTTTCATTGCAAAAGTGGAAAACAAATAACAACAGCAAACAAATCAACAGAAAAGTAAAAGTAAGAAATATGACTACCATTTTAATCAGTATGTCTTTTGTTTTCCAAGCCGAAGGAGATATCCACTGTCAACATCACCTAAGCTGCTATCTAAACTGTATAACATGAGTCGAGTCTTGCTCGCCTTCCGCCAATCACGATTCGTTTGACTGATATTGGTTGCGGATATTTAGAGTCAGCTCTAAAAATGGCAAAAGTAATCCTGCAAAACCTTCGGGGAGGATTTACCACCAACTAGACACACAGCAAACCCACGTCTGTGTATCAATCCTCTTAGAGGGATAAGAGCCGTGAAGCCGTGAAGACTGACTTTGACGAATGATGCTTTTCTAATAATAAGTGATGATTCATTTACTACATTAATATTATTCATCTGTATTGATTCTGCTTTTGGTAAGTAGATCGACGTAACTTGCTACTTCAGACAATTGAACAATATTCGACACTAAGGGCAAAACAACAAATATGGAAGAACTGATGAAGCTTCAGATGATATACAAACACGCATAAAACAGACCGATATGCCAGACCAATAGGTACCCTTCTCCAATCCCTTATACTTACAACCAAACGAAATGATGCCATAAGTCCTCTACCACCGACTCAAGCCGCAATGATCCCCATCTCTAACCACTTCTGGGGTGAAGCAGTGGTGGACATCCCAGGACTTAAGAGACCACAATGGAGAGTTGGCCATAACTCTTAGAAGATGATTAAAATTCTTCAATAACGCCCAACAACGGCAGTTATGTTATCAATTCAAACATTCTTTTATAGCTGCTTCGATTTACTGCTGGTCTTCTTGTCTTCCTATCCAATATACAAAAGGTACTTTTGACGCACGAACACGGCCTGATCCGACCTCCAGCTTACTCGAGGCCATGCTAAAATCTACGGTCAAACAGAGCGTTGTTTCACCAACGAAAATTAAAATAAATTCGCTATATTTTACTGGAAATAATTTTTCTGCACTGTTTAACATGCACATTATTTATCCTTTTTATACACTTTCATTCTAATAAATAAATCATAAATATCATATCCTAAAATTCCTGTATCTTTAACTCAATACAAAACACCTTTTTCAGACCTTTTCATGTTGTTCATAGACCTTTCCTACCGTCCAACAAGCACTACAACAACAGCAAAGTAGTTTGTAGGAAGCGAAAACAGACATTTAAATATGTCCAATGTCCAGAAACTTTTAACCAAGTGTCATACAATGAACATTAGTTCAAATTTATTTTCAGCGTCAAAAGTAAATGAAATCCACTCTTTCTATGGAAAAACTTCAGCGCACGTCAGACCACATGATCTTGCCATGGAAGTGTGTCATTTCAAAAATAATTATGAATATAGATCATGATATCCATGTCCTAAACAACATTACTTATAATACCGTTTTGTTTTAGAGACAATTTAGTTTCTTACTTTATTACTTCAATAATCACAGTATAGAATGCAGCCTCCAGGCAACGTTCAAGATCATCAAGGATACATACGAGAACTCTGAACAACCACACCCTTCATCCTACTTGACTGATATCAAAGAGCGCAGCAAATCATAAAAATAAATAGAATTTGAAGTAATTTCCGTAGCAGTAATACATGATAACTTTTGTTTCTTATTATTTTAATCAGTCAACTCATGGGAATTTCGGCAACCTCTATTTTACGCAATAATTTGGTTTTTGGACTCAACACCTTGCTGGCCATTTGACTGACCAATTGACTGCTTTACTGACTAGCTGTCGGAATGCAGTTCTGAGACTTTAATGGTAGTATAATATTGACTCAGACAATTTCAGACTGAATCTTGAGGTTGATCTCAATTGGTGCCGACTCAGACTAGGTCCTCTGAATTTGTGGACTTGAAAATACTGGTAAAATCTTTAATATGTCCACAGGCTCTCTACCTTTAACAGGTTGCCATAGGACGTAGGTATTTTTTATTTATTTTAGTAAATACGTCTGTCATCTACACAGAAACGCATAAAAAAAAATAAATCAAACCATCCGTCCTAAAAATTTGTGTGTTCTCGTGATAGTTTCCATCACATTCTAAATTCTACTTCGTAAATTCACACGCGTCCATGAAGCACAAACGAATGTTTTCTGACGAGTGTAATTAGTTCCTGGTCATATGATAATTTGAACATTTAACAAATGTAAGCGATCAGGCTCTGTAATGCTCAAATGCCAAATATTCCATTAAGGGGGAATAATAGCTAAGCGAGTTTGAATTATTTCCGGTTCTTTTTTTTTTATAGTCGTGACGGAATCGATACAAACCAAGTTTCTTTAATACGGACAGATGTGTCGGAAAATTTTAAATACAATAGAATATAATATTTAGGCCAAAGTCCAAACGCTGAGGTCATTCAGCGCTGAAACTGAAATTGACAGTGAAAAGGTCTGAAAGGTATAACAGGAGGAAAACCTGTCAGTTGCATTATGAATCAATTGTTTGGAGAGGGTGGAGAGTAAGATCGAAGAAAGAGAATATGAATGGAGGCACAGTAAAAGGAATGAGAGGGGTTACAGGCAGGGTCCGAAGGGACGATGTAAAGAAACCATTACAGTAATGCCTGCGGTGCACCACATGAGGTGGACTGACGGATTTCCCCCCATGAGAGGAAATTTTTGAAAGAGCTATTGAAGTGGAACTTGCAGGGGACGTAACCTTAAAAGCGCACTAAATAAACAAATATTGAAGCGCTACGCACAACCACCTAAAACTTCCAGCATATCCTACCGTAGCTATCCGCCCAATCTTTAGCCATATGTCACCGCCAAACATGTGCCCATAAACCCTATCATGGCGCATGTTCCCGTAACCCCATCATGCTGCATGTGCTCGTAACCCCGTCATGGCGCATGTGCCTGTAACACCATCATGCTGCATGTGCCCGTAACGACATTATGGCACATGTGCCCGTAACCCCAATCACAGTGCATATACCTGCAACCCAATTACAGTGCTTATACCTGTAATCCAATAACAGCGTCTGTGCCCGTAACCCCATCACAGTGCATAAACCTGTAACCCAACAACAGTGCCTGTGCCCGTAAACCAATCACGTGGCATGTGCCCGTAACCCCATCAGGACGCATGTGCCCTTAACCTCGTCAAAACCCACCAAAAGCATTTATTTCAGCCACCTTCATCCCCACTGCCTGTCCCGCGGGAATCCTATTATAAGAGTTGACGTAGTGACGGACACCCGATGGTTATGCGTGGGATTACTACTGCTCGGTTTCCATAAATTACTGATGGGTTATAATAACTATCGGTGCATTCTCCATACCGTTGCAGGGAATTTTCACAGAATATTTATATTATACTGAGGAAACATGTATGAAATGGGCAATACCTCTTTTAAATTATTTTCAGTCGTTTATATATTCTAGTTTACTGTCAAGCGCAAAAAAAAAAAAAATACAGATCCTGTTTCATTCGGAATATTCTTAAATAATTAAAGTCGATTTTATGCCAGTACATTAATCCCCCTTCCTGTCCCATGCATGAAAAAAAAGGCTGCTCTTACTCAACTTCCGGGTTCATTCATGAAAGCATGAAAGAATAAATTTCATTTGCCAGGCACAAATTCCAACTTTTTCGCGAGTTACCGTAATCGCTCGGTATGTGAAACCTACAGAATATACTTTCTCCCTCTAGACCTTTCTATCTCCAAGGAACCTCTAACATTTAACCCTTAAATTATGTTATCAAGATATTTCTGGGATTTTCCCTTTTAAAAGGAAGTAAACGAAGGTTATACGAATTGACATATGTATTTGGACATTTAAATTCAATAGCATATCCCCTTCATTTTTATATATATATATATATATATATATATACATATAAACTAATTTCGACGTGAACGCTTTCGGGATTTCCACTTTCAGAATGAAATATAGATATTCAAACGGATTTCTATATGTAATTTCAGATACGAAATTCATTATTTAGTATCTGGATCGCATCTCTTCGTTACATACCTCTTAAATATTTTATTTATATCTAAAATAATTAACCAGTGTACAAATATATAATACATAAATATATATCATATATATATATATATCTATATATATATATATATATATATATGTATGTATGTATACACACACGTAAATATACACAGTAAATATATATGTATGTATAGTATATATATATGTTATATATATATATATATATATATATATATATATATATATCTATATATATATAGAGAGAGAGAGAGAGAGAGAGAGAGAGAGAGAGAGAGAGAGAGAGAGAGATAATGTACATCGTGCACAGACTTTCAAAAGGCACTCATGCGTGAAAACGTGCAAACGTATGAACTCCCAAACTTGCTTCTGGCAATAAAACGTTTCACTGGCCAACGGCACTCGGTCTTTTATTCATAAAACCTTTTGAATTAATTCATTTTTTAAAACTCTCCTCCTCCACACCCGAATACTTTTGGACGCCATATATATATTCCACACGTTTCATTCGTGATAACCATCCAATGCATTAATGAATTGAACGTCCGGTATCATGCATGGAAAGATGTGGGAGCATCAATTTCACATCCGGTTTCGCATCCTTTATGCACTGCAACCTTTAGGAGCAGCTCAGCTCAGATCCTGCATCGTGATGCATGCAATGAAACGGATGCGGAATCATTTTTTTTTTTTTTTTTTTTTTTAAAGTTCACTAGAAAACGAAAGCTTCTCGATGCCTACAGTCGACATCATTGGTGTGAAAACGCCTCGGATATGAATTGGATTGAATATAGAATTTAGGCCAAAGGCCAAGCACTGGGACCTACGAGGTCGTTCACCACTGAAACGGAAATTGACAGTAAAAGGTTTGGAAGGTGTAACAGGAGAGAACCTCGCAGTTCTACTATGAATTCATTATTAGGAGAAGGTGGAAAGTAAGATGGAAAGGAAGAGAATATGAAAGGAAATACAGTAAAAGGAACGAAAGGGGTTGCAGCTAAGGGCCGAAGGCCAGATGCAAAGATCCTTAAGTAATGCCTTTAGTACACCGCATAAGGTGCACTGACGCGCGATTATGACTACCTTTAACCTTAACAGAAATAAAAACTACAGTTGTTAGCGGGATGCAATTTAGTATGTGTGATGATTGGAAGGTGGATGATCAAAATACCAATTTGCAGCCCTCTAGCCTCATTAGTTTTTAAGATCTGAGGGCGGACAGAAATTGCGGACGTACAGACAAATAGTCATCTCGATAGTTTCCTTTTACATATAACTAAAAACACAGCTGAACATGAAAAGCCACTTATGAATCTCGTTAATGAAGTTAATTAGCTTATGGCCTACGCTGTAGTTCATCCAGCTATTAACTGCATCTGTAAACTCTTACCACTATACCTATGACTCACAGTACCCTTGAATGTGAAGAATTTCGATAAAAGTAAACAGTCGATAATAACAGCATAACTATTTTGGGCAACGATACGATAAACTGTGACAAACGTAACAGGAAATTTGGCTAAACGTTTCTTTTCAACCATTTTTTTTCTTATTCCTGAATTCCCTGTCTGATAAATTCGCAATCTTCCTGTCTGCTTCAAGAATAAGGCATCCAGTCCGAATCGTATTACACTACAATAACAGAGGGTAAAAACGTATGCAGATAGGCTAACGCCTACAGTTTATTTCATTTTTCATCCAATTTCTTATTTCCACACTTGCACTTCTTAAAAATAAGAAGAGGAGCAGGCTTATATTATACTAAAGATTACAGAGGTGATAAGAGAGTCACGATTGAGATGGTATGGGCATGTGTTGAGGATGGATGACGAGGAGAGAGTGAAGAGAGCTTGGGCGGAACCTGTTAAGAGGAAGATCGAGGCTGACGACAAAGAATCAGATGGCAAGATGAAGCGTAGGAAGATATGGAGAGAAGAGGTTTGATGGAGGATGACGCCTTTGATAGAAGGCAGTGGAGAAGGCGCATCAGCAACTGACCTTAACCCTAATGTAGGGATAACGGTGAGAAAGAAGACTTCTTAAAAATAAGCACTACTTTGGCCAGTTCAAGAGGCGACTGCTCCAAGTCCTTAAAGTATTGTCATATGTCTTTAATCCAACACTAAAAAAATCAGTTATCTCAATGTGGACCTTATCCATCCGTTGGAAATTCTGCTGTCACAAATGAATTGCTCTGATCCTTGTTTCCCGTGTCGACGAAAATGAATGACACCCATTCAGTTCACTGAGATACCCGTCAGTACTGCTTCTCTGGGACCTCTTATTTCCCCGCTACAAAGCGACGTCATCACCTCATTTCTATAGAAATTATAAGCTATGTGATCTTACTCCTCTTAAAGCAGCAGTTTGGTAAACAACTTAGAATACACCTCCTTAATTTTACCCTGGAGAAGTTTGAATGATTCAGCGACTATTTCCTTCTTGATCTTGATATGATTTGGAATTCCCGGCCTGCTTCTCTTTTCCCAATTCAAGATGCGAGTCTGACTTTCCCTCCAGGATGAGAAACCACTCTCTTTTTTCCTTCCTCGACCTCCTTCCCTCTTCCTTCAGACCAAGGCAAGACAAGGGCATTAGTTAAATTGCCCTTAAAAGCTTTTTTCAGATGGTCCATTGGTATAGTGGTTAGAGTCGTGGATTACCACTCAGATGTCGCGGGCTCGCTTTTCCTCCAGGGCGATGAAAAATAACTGGATCTGCGTCATGATCAGTTACTGCTGCAGTGTTGGGGGGTCTTTAGCGGTGGAAGGTTGGAACCAACATTCTTTGGAAGCTTGAATTTCAAGTCAATGGCCCCTTTGGTGTGCTTGTTCCACGTGAATAGGTTTGATCTACTGAAATAATAATAAAATCAGCAACGGAAACAGAGAGAGAGAGAGAGAGAGAGAGAGAGAGAGAGAGAGAGAGAGAGAGAGAGAGAGAGAGAGAGAGAGAGAGAGAGATGGATGCCCTTTGAACAATATCAACACCGAGGCTGGAAATACGCACGAATGATTTCCTAATGCGCTAATGGAGATTGCTACTTACATAAATTTACATAATACAGGAATCAAGTAAAAAGGGGAGGCCTAACACACACACACCGAGATACCCCGGGAACCCCCTCTTTTAAATCACGTGATGGTGAATATAAAATTACCTCGATGGTGAATGAAATCCAAGGGGATTTATAGTGTCGATTTGATTTGTCGTATTTCTTCTGGAAGTCTTGGGATATTATACAATCTTCACTTAAAGTGCCACAAAGCGAGGCATTATTCCCTTTTACTCCCAAGAGCAGCCTAATGTTTCAAGGAAGAAATACAAAGGGTATTCCTATGAATCATATAATTAAGTTTTTCTCTCTCTCTCTCTTGAATACATGACAAAATTCATGGCCAGTGCTGAATTACCATCATCCGAGAGATGGACAATACTACAAAAAGTGGAAATATTTTCATCATTTGGAAATGGAGATCAGGTTTGCTTATTTTTCTTACTCTTAACTCTGTAATACCGGACCAACTTCATCCTCAAGTTAGGTACGAGAAATATCTCATTAGTTATATCTCAATCATGAATTCTTCCCAAATGCAAAACAAGCTGCAATATTTAATATCGCCTTCAGGAATCAATAACTTACAGACAATAAATCTATGGCTCGATATCATTCACAAACGTGCGAACAATAACAATTTCTCCCGAAGACGCGACTAAAATGAGCCAAATAATTAATTACATAAACTATTCAAGCAAACATGTACGACAAGCATTTCATTAAAAAAAGCAAAAACACGTAAGGTCTATCAGTTTTGTGAAAATCGTCGCTGCAAAATTAATTCTTTTGAAAATAAAACATTAACCCTTGAAACAAAATAAAAAATGACCTCATAGACATAAAATTGGATACAAAATTAAATAAATCAGGTTATTTTTTAATAAGGTCAATACTTTGCATTGAATGTGCTGATCATAAGTGCCCTGTAAACATTTAATTTGCTTGTTTTACAAGATCACAATACATATTAAATCTGCTGTTTTGATCTTTTAATCCAATAATATTAACAAAAAAAACAGCATGTTAAAAGTATCAAAATACCAGAAGAATCCAAATTACAAAAGCCTGGATAGACAATTCACTGTACGCATGCAATAATTTTTGAAGATTATAATATATATATATATATATATATATATATATATATATATATATATATATATTAGTGTACTATTTACAAAATAGCCACACAACTTCACTGTGAATCGGTACCTGATGAAGAAGACCATGTGTCTTACCAAGCTAAAACTTGGTAAACTGTACTTTGTAGATTAAAGAATTTAATTTACAAAGTACCTAACATGATTAGTAGGATTATTAGTGTTAGTATAGGTGCGGAAGTATAGTAGGCATATTCACATATTTATGTTGGTAAGCCATCACATACACGCGAACTGGTTCCTGTAGTGCAAAGATATTCAATGTTATTTTTCACATTAGTTAACAGTTTATAGTTTCCCTATTTTCCAAAATGTTATTGTTAGAATAACAAGGCGTGATCCGACCTCAAGCTTACTCGGGATGTGAGCAAGATTTTTCTCTCAAGCATAAGTTGTAGACATTATATTCCTAACTTAACGTGAAGTGGTCTTTGTAATTAGTACTCACAATTACAACTAAGATCAAATAAAACGGACACAAATTAAACATGATCATAACTGAACAGGAACATAGTCTAAATTCAGTACACCAAATAAATTAAAACATGCTAAAATCTACGGTCAAATAGAGCCTGGTTTCACCACAAAAATTACTATAAATAAATATGTTATACTTCATTAGAAATAATTTTTCTGTACTGTTTAACATGCCCATTATTTATTATTTACATTTTTATTCTAATAAATAAATTATATATACCCTATCCTAAAATTCCTGTATCTTTAACTCAACGCGAAAAATCGTTTTCAGACCTTTTTAGGCTCTTCCATAGACCTTTCCTAACCCCCAACTACAACAACAACAATGTAGTTTGTAGACTTACACCCTGATTAAGAGAAAATTCTTTGTTCGTTTCATTCCTAGTCCATCGAATGACAGTTCCATGCTCCTTATTCCTTTCATAAACTGTCTTTGATTCATTCTTCTACTGAAAACCTGCACCAGACAAACAGGAATGCTCTCTCTAAAACACTGTTCTAAATTGCAATGTCACCCACGGTAATGGAAACACCTTCATTTTGCAAAGAACTCTAACAACCTTCATGGCCCTATACATGGCTACTTACTTCAATAAGGGTAATGAAGTACAATACTGACTTAGTATAGTTGTTATAAATGATTTATCCATTATCATCAACTCCCACTGAAGCAAACCGTTTGGAATTAGTGTTCGACAAACTTAGCTCCATTTTTTTGACATTAAGTTTTCTAGCAATCCTCCAAGTTCCCCTTACCTCAGAATAAAGCAGCCTTTTCATGCTGACACAGCCTGAATTATAATACTCCGTCCCTTACATTCCTGTGAAGACATACATCAACATATTAAAATGGAGATGGGCTTAGTGCAGATACCTTACGCAACATAAAGCGTACTTTACAGATGCGCGTCCCTTCTCAAGTGCCTCGACAATACATTTTCTATTATCCTTATTAGAAATATGCACACTGCATAAGTTAGTTTATGAGGAAATACATGGAATTAGAAGATGACTCACCTCCTCCCATATTGTGTTCGTGAAAGCCAGAGAAAGTTGTATAAATATACAAGATTCTCCTTCCACTGTAATTACAATATAATATTATACACAAATACACACACACATTATTTTAAAATTATAGGCCAATCCCCTAACGAACACCATTTAGCTATTTTAGAATCACTTTTCATTAAACAACTCGTTCCGCAGTTAAACACCCAGTCTTCCTCAACACCTCTGTATCTCTCGTGAGTTCAAGTCGAAGCTGACCCGGCCCGAATTGTCACTCGGTCTGTGCTTTCAGCACCTTATGGTATTGACTCCTCCCTACTCTTGTACTTGCTTTTTATATTTTTAAACTTTTAGTATGTATTCCGAGTTTATGATTTTAACTTTTGTATTATCTTTTTTTTCTAGCTTGATAATGGGACAATAAAAGTACAAATAATGGGAATAAAGGATTGTCCTTCACCTTGCATCGACTGATATATATATATATATATATAATTTGTACGGAATAAGCCATGAGAGAGAGAGAGAGAGAGAGAGAGAGACCTTACATTTTGTTCGGGTTGCCCCAGGTCCCTCAGTGTGAGGCACCTCTAATGTCTACCAGAGAGATGCTAGTACATCTTCCGGTATATTTTGCATCTTCCAATCTTGGATGGTCTGGGATGCAGCTTAGATATTTGTCTAGCTTATTCTTAAACACATCTACGCTCACTCCTGATATATTCCTCAGATGAGCTGACAACGCACTGAATAGACGCTGCATTATCGATGCTGGTGCGTAGTGGATTAATGTCTTGTGTGCTTTCCTTATTTTTTCTGGTATAGTTTTGGGCACTATTAATCTACCTCTGCTTGCTCTTTCTGATATTTCTAGCTCCATGATGTTTTCGGCTATTCCTTCTATCTGTTTCCATGCCTGAATTATCATGTAGCGTTCTCTTCTCCTTTCTAGACTATATAATTTTAAGGATTGTAGTCTTTCCCAGTAGTCAAGGTCCTTAACTTCTTGTATTCTAGCTGTAAAGGACCTTTGTACACTCTCTATTTGTGCAATGTCTTTTTGATAGTGTGGGTACCATATCATATTACAATATTCAAGTGGACTACGAACATATGTTTTATAAAGCATAATCATGTGTTCAGCTTTTCTTGTTTTAAAGTGCCGTAACAACATTCCCATTTTTGCTTTACATTTTGCCAATAGAATTGCTATTTGATCATTGCATAACATGTTCCTATCCATCATCACACCAAGGTCTTTAACTGCTTCCTTATTTGTGATTGTCTCATTATTAGGTCCCCTATATGCATATAGCTTTCCTTCTCTGTCTCCATAATTCATTGATTCAAATTTATCAGTTAAAAACCATCCTATTTACCTCTTCCCAATCATATACTTTAAGGTCTCTTTGTAGCGCGTTCCTATCTTCATCACAAGTAATTTCTCTACTTATTCTTGTGTCATCGGCAAAACTACTCACTACCGAGTCCTTAACATTACTGTCTATGTCTGCAATCATAATAACAAACAGTAATGCAGCTAACACCGTACCTTGTGGCACACCGGATATTACCTTAGCTTCATCCGATTTCTCATCGTTTGCAATAACTATCTGTTTTCTGTTGTGTAAGAATTCTTTTAACCATCTTCCTACTTTATCCACTATATTATGTTTTCTAATTTTCTTCGCTAATATATTATGTCTACCTTGTCAAAAGGTTTTGCAAAGTCTAGATAAACCACATCTGTTTCAATTCCGCTTTTCATATTTTTGTATATGTTATCACGGTGGACTAACAGTTGGGTTTGTGTACTTTTTCCGGGTACGAAACCATGTTGTCCTATATTAAACAAATTATTTTTTATTAAATGTTTCATAATATTTTTCTTCATTACCCTTTCATACACTTTCATAATATGTGATGTTAGACTCACAGGCCTATAATTACTTGCCTCTAGTCTTGATCCACTTTTGAAAGTAGGGGTAATATATGCTAATTTGTGCTCATCATAAATCTTGCCTGTATCTACACTTTGTCTTAATAATATTGCAAGTGGCTTTGCGATAGAATGAACTACTTTCTTTAACAAAATAGCAGGGACACCGTCAGGCCCTGCAGCAGCTCCATTTTTAATTTCATTAATAGCCTGCACTATATCAGCTTCATTAATATCTATGTTAGCTAAATATTCACTATTTTCGTCCTTTACTTCTATAACATTATCTTCATTATCAATTCTAGGGGTGAATTCTCTCTTACATAGTTCTGCCAATATGTTGCATATTTCATTTTTTCATTCGTTAATCTCCCTTCAATTCTTAGAAGGCCTATTTCTATTCTTCTTTTATTCATCTTTTTCGTGTACGAGTATAATAGTTTGGAGTTTTGCTTGATATTTACTAGGGTTTTTTCTTCCAAGTCCCGTTTTTCATTTTCTTTTGATTGTATAATCTTTTGTTCTGCATTTTCTATCTTACTTTTTAGTTCTATAACTTTCCATGCATTTTTTTCTTTTGCAAGACCTTTTTTCCACTTTCTGATTTTCTGGAACAAGATCCTTCTGTCTCTTGGTATGCATGACAGATGTTTACTTTTTTTCTTCGGTATATATTTATCCACTATTTTCTCTAATATTTTATATAATGTTTCCGTATTTACCGTTTTGTCATTACTTACGAAAATGTTATCCCAATCTTTGTTTAATTCTTCATTTATTTCTGATCATTTTATATTTTTACTGGAGAAGTTGTATTTTCCATATCCTTCCCACTTTTTCATTTCTTGCTTTGGAATGAACTGTTAATTCTATGACATTATGGTTTGAAATACTCGCATTATAAACTATTATTTCTTTAACATAATTCACCTCGTTCACAAATACTAGGTCTAAAGTATTTTCCTTTCTTGTTGGCAGGTGATTTATTTGTGGAATGTTGTATTCTAGTAGCATATCTAATAGCTTTTCGAATTGCCTCTTATCTTCTGCACTATTACTCTCTTTTTTAAATGTATAAATACAACCACAATCTCCTATTCGTTCTTTCCAGTCTACGAAAGGAAAGTTAAAGTCTCCAGATAGGAGAATAGTCCAGTCCTTGTGATTTCTACATATATCATCCAATTTTTCTATTATTATGTCAAACTCTTTAGTATTAGGGGGTCTATATATTACTATGTTCATTAATTTTTCAGAGAGAGAGAGAGAGAGAGAGAGAGAGAGAGAGAGAGAGAGAGAGAGAGAGAGAGAGAGAGAGAGAGAGAGACTAACATGGTGGGATATCGGCGAGGCAAAATTATGCTTCCCATTTCTGGTTAAGGGCAAATTGCCACTAAAATCTTTCCAAGAGGATTTTGTGCTTTATCTCAAGGAAGAGCTGCTTAAAATTCATACTCCATCATCGAGTCTTAAAACGCAAAAGTTAACTGCATTTTCGTCATTTTCCAAAATAATCAGGAGAGCCGGTAAAAATATCCGTTCTTCTACTAAAACAGGCGAATACATTTTTTCGTCGATCACCATAAAGATTACGCGCATGACAAAGAAGCCGTAATATTACTTCGGTAAGATACGGAGATGCGAAACCGCAATGGATGTTGAAGGCTAGGTAGGAAAATGTAAAGTAAATGTGTACAGAAAAGATCGCATACTTTTAGGAGAAACAGGTCTACTCTATACTATATATATATTATATATTATATATATATATATATATATATATATATATATATATATATATATATATATATATAGTATGTATGTATGTATGTATTAGATGGAATTCTGTTGTAACAGAACACTTTTTATCAGTCAGATATATATATATATATATATCTATATATATAGATATATATATATATATATACTTAATATATATATATATATAACACTAAAATAAAATATAATAGTTTTCTTTTAATTCCTGGCACGACAAGCAGAAAGCCGATGTAATGAGGACCATCAACACGTTGCTAAAGGTCGTGACCTGTTGCTGACTGTTTCATGAACGGATAAAAGCAAACCTTAAGCGTAATGTCAACTCAGCTTAAGCGCCCTCTCTCCTCTCTCTCTCTCTCTCTCTCTCTCTCTCTCTCTCGAACACGCATAGCGATATGAGTGGAGTCGGGCGGTGTAATCCTTCATTTTAATACATTTTCGCAATCATAGTACAGGGTGGTCGGAAAGTCTTGTTACCCCTACCAAAAACTACCAACAATAGAGGTACAAGAATTGCAATAATACAAAATACATATCCTGGATTCAGTTCATTCTTGTTACCCCTAAATATTATTTCAATTTTCACACTAGAATCCTCAAAGTATCTTGCGAATCCATTACAACAAGGACCCAAGAAGACTCTTAATGAAACGCTTTAATAACCAAAACATGAGTTCTATTTAAACGTTGTTTCCTTCCATACCAAAGCCCATAGCAATTACGTAAAGAGTTTTCTGTACATCGTATAATCAAGCCCACCGAAAATAGATCTATCTTTCGGTGGTCTCGGTATAATGCTGCATGAGCCGTGGCCCTTTAAACTTTAACCAAGGCCCGGTAGTGGCCTGGCCGATATCGTTGCCGGACACTCGATTATAGCTACGTTTGGCCTAAAATAAAATAAAATCTACTAATGCTAGAGGACTGCAATTTGGTATGTTTGATGATTGGAAGGTGGATGATCAACATACCAATTTGCAGCCTTCTAGCCTCAGTTTTGATTTTCTTTTAAAGATCTGAGGACGGACAGAAAAAGTGCTGACGGACAAAGCCGGAACAATAGTTTTCTTTTCAGAAAACTAAAAACAATTTTAAAAATTTACCAAGTAATAAAATAAGCAACACAACTGTCACTGCAACGTCAATGTGTTGATTGTTGAATCGTGAATAATAAACTATCGAACAAAAAATAACATATTTAAAATGTTCTTCCTCCTCATACAGCTAAACAAAAGCCTCATAAACAGCGTCTTCAACACCCCTAAGCATACACACACACACACACGAACACAGACATACACAGTGCCACTCATCTCTATCTTGCAGGACTTGCGAGATTCCTGAATTCCTGAATGTTAAGGGGATTCCTCTCCAGATACTGTCTCCCTCTCTCCATCTGTCCGGGTCTTATAAGTCAGCATTAGTCTCCCATCTCCTATCACTTCTTTAGTATGCACTTCTCATCAACATTTCTTCTTCTTTCTTTCCTCTTGACTAAACCATAAAAAAAAAATAAAAATAAAAAAACTCTGATCCATCCTTTCAATTTTTACTACTCGAGTAAAATACTGCAGCATCAATTCAAAACATACACAAATATGTGCAGACAAACATATATCTATGCGTGCGTGCTTTATAAGTTTATATACGGATGCCATAACTACGACTTATAAAAGGAATCGACTGTGGGATTTGAACCCCTGACCTTTGATGTTACTACTCCTACATTAATGTTGGCATGGGATATTCCCGGTCAACTGTTCAAATCCACAAACAGGATTATTATACACATAAAACTTTAATGTTTTGTATATATAGTATAAATCTACATACCCATATATATATATATAGTATATATATAATATATATATATATTATATATATATATAATAATATATATGCATATAAATAAAGATACTGATAAAGTAATAAACAGCAACAGTAATTAATTAATGAAGTACGTAAGGTATGCGGGGAAGCGAGCGCCCTGCTCAGTAAGCCTTCAATTCTTCTCTCCCCTTTTCCAGATTCTCGTCCTACAAAGTTATCAGCAGCCAACATACGCTCTATGTGAGAGAGAGAGAGAGAGAGAGAGAGAGAGAGAGAGAGAGAGAGAGAGATAAAACGTACTTGTTTCATTTTTACAAATGGCCAAAACAGAACTTACAGGGAAGAGGGCTGGTCTAATTTGATTTTAAAAACGTGGCACATCCTTACTTTATAAATGAAATTAAAAAAACTAACCCTTTCAACTAATCGAAAAATTAAAAAAAAATAAAAATCTGTAGCTAAATATCTGAAAAAAAAAAAAAAAAAAAAACGACATACTTCGTGATTTCGGGAACAAGGGGAAAAAAATACCCGTTGACAGGTCGGCCAGGTAAGAAGAACTGAAGACTCGCGGGACAGATAAGGTGCTGCTGGACAGGTAGATACGGCATCCAGTCACTGCTCCGGGATCGATAGCTAACGCAGCGTATGTACGCCCCTTCAAAAGTCCTCTCCCTTCACTTTCTTTGGCGCACCTGCCTTCGGGCTTGGCCAGACTACTCCACTCCCTCCTCCTTCCGCCTGGGAGCGTAAGCACATAAGACCACCCCGAAATCTTTTTTGTCGTATTGATCTATATTTGCTCGAGAGTATACTCGAATTCCCAGGACAATGTTTAAAAAAAAAAATAAATGAATAAATAAATAAAAAAATAGAATATAAAAAAAAAGGAGGGCGTGGGAGAGCACACGTTTGCAAATTGAAGTTATTCAGTCTGTCGCAATAAATTTAAGGAATCTGGCACTTTATTTCTTCGGGAAATTTATTCAGTTCTGATGACGTCCACCATCGAACTTTCCTGATTTAGTTCTTGCATAGTCCTTCACCATACAGACAGCTGAAAATAATGTCAGAGAGGAACGGAGCACCATCAAGCTACATTTTACTGACGAAATATAATTAAACTCAATTTATTAAACTAAATAACAATCCACCAGGAGATGCCAGAAATATATTCCATCAGTTAAGCTAACGGTTCTCAACCATATCTCAATATCCAGAGAATCATGAAGGCTCAAGTTCGTTTAGCGACACCAAGATTTGAGGTGTAGAACTGAATTGAACATAGAAGTTAGGCCAAAGGCCAAGCCCTAGGACCCATGAGGTCATTCACCGCTGAAACGGAAACTGACAGTAAAAGGTTTTTAACAGGTGTAATAGGAGGAAAACCTCGCAGTTGCAATATGAACAATTGTTAGGAGAGGGTAGAAAGAAAGATAAAAGAAAGAAAATATGAAAGGAGGCACAGTAAAAGGAACGAAAGGAGTTGCAGCTAGGGGTCAAAGGCACGCTGCAGAGAACCTTCAGTAATGCCTATAGTGCACTGCATGAGGTGCATGACGGCACAACCCACGTACGGGTTACAGTGTAAGAGCATAAAACAATAATGCATAATCACAATTACAGCAGTTTGAAGTTACTAGAAGCCTTAAGAAACATAAGACATAATTTAATCAAAACCCCATAAAGTTTAGCTAAGTAAAAAATTACAGGATGCTGATGACAGCCTGCAGCGTTTTTAACCACATTAAGAAATACTCTCCCGATCGTTTAAATAGAAACGACGACACTCGTGCGCTGAGATAAGGTGATAACTGCTCACCGAGTTTATAGATAAGAATACAATAAAATATCACAATCTTATGTCTTGAAATGAATCAGCAATTTGTTCCTTGTTACGGGGTTACCATTCTCTGAAGACATAACTGTACATTACGAATTCAACTAACAGTTAGATCACCGTAATACAGAAAAGTAATTTTTGTCTCACTGATGATTATGTCACCTCTGGATATATTTTTTTCCTGACTGTTAGACTTTTTTCCTTTCCTCCCCACAAAAATATTTATATATCAAACGCATACACAAATCCATCAGTGAGAAAAACATTATGTGGCCATGACAAATATCGGTGAGAAAGCCATCTATTTATTACCTCATTTCAAATGAAGACCTAACTGACCTTTGCAAAACAGGAAGAATGCAACGATCTAAATGAAAAACGTGGTGACAAATAAAAAAACACACTCAATTAAAAAACGAAGCGAAGAGACGGGGACAATTAAACAGAGGAGACATGCATCGCAGGACAGCATCCACGGGTCTGAATAAACATTACACCTCCGTCAACTGCGATCCCAAAAGGTTAAAGGTACGCCCCCTGCAATGCTCTACTACCACAGTCCTGCCCCAAACTTCAGTGTTGTAACATAATTTGAATTTTCTTGCAATAAATGTTCCCTGTCTAAGCAAAACACAAGACAGAACACAACAGCTGGCCACAAAAACCAAAACCCCGTCCTTTCCAAAACTGACTTGCCACAGTCCTCCAAAACTGACTTGCCACAGTCCTCCAACACTGACTTGCCATAAACCTCCAGAACTGGCTTGTCAGTCCTCCAACACTGACTTGCCATAATCCTCCAAAACTGACTTGCCATAGTCCTCCAACACTGACTTGCCATAATCCTCCAAAACTGGCTTGTCAGTCCTCCAAAACTGACTTGCCACAGTCCTCCAAAACTGACTTGCCACAGTCCTCCAACACTGACTTGCCATAATCCTCCAAAACTGACTTGCCATAATCCTCCAAAACTGACTTGCCACGTCCTCCAACACTGACTTGCCACAGTCCTCCAACACTGACTTGCCATAATCCTCCAAAACTGACTTGCCACAGTCCTCCAACACTGACTTGCCATAATCCTCCAAAACTGACTTGCCACAGTCCTCCAACACTGACTTGCCATAATCCTCCAAAACTGACTTGCCACAGTCCTCCAACACTGACTTGCCACAGTCCTCCAACACTGACTTGCCATAATCCTCCAAAACTGACTTGCCACAGTCCTCCAACACTGACTTGCCATAATCCTCCAAAACTGGCTTGTCAGTCCTCCAACTGACTTGCAGTCCTCCAAAACTGACTTGCCATAATCCTCCAAAACTGACTTCCACAGTCCTCCACACTGACTTGCCATAATCCTCCAAAACTGACTTGCCACAGTCCTCCAACACTGACTTGCCATAATCCTCCAAAACTGACTTGCCACAGTCCTCCAACACTGACTTGCCATAATCCTCCAAAACTGGCTTGTCAGTCCTCCAAAACTGACTTGCCACAGTCCTCCAAAACTGACTTGGCCATTCCTCCAAAACTGGCTTGTCAGTCCTCCAAAACTGACTTGCCAAAGTCCTTCAAAACAGACGTTCCCCAGTCTTAAAAAAACGGACTTTCATATTGTAACTTGACTCTTACAATATGAATTCACTTTAATGAGTGCAATAGCAAAATGAAACGGCTAAGCACATTAACCACACCACCTGTGAATTCCGTTGTAAGCATTAAAATGAATTTATTTATACTTCCTCCATATTTTTAAGAAAATACTAACTTTTGTGGTATAGCAAATTCTGCATGTTGTCCACTGAATCTGAAAGCACTATAGTTAGTATTTCTCTCTCTCTCTCTCTCTCTCTCTCTCTCTCTCTCTCTCTCTCTCTCTCTCTCTCTCTCTGATGTCAGACTTTTAAAATACACTTTACGAAAGATAAAAATTACCATCATTTTGTTATGGTCAAATAAACGCATCACGGAAACAAATATGCAAAGCAAAGACAACCACGAGCACAGCCTCAAATGCGCGAGGAGACTAGGAAAAGAAAAAACAAATAAATAAAAGCAGAGAGCTCCCTAATGGCTGATTACCCAATTTCCTCAGCCGGAGGTCCGCGGCTTTATTTATTTACGGCACCTAGAGCGATCCATCACCTGCACACAATTAATCTTCTCCGGAGCTTCTCTTGTCTTCTGCTACTTCAAAAATACTCTTAATGTCCCTCATCCGACGCCTATTCCCCCTCAGAAGCTTTAAACTACGGTTTTAGGCCTTAACACTGACGGGTTTCTCGACGACTTTCGGAGAAATGCGCATTTTTAAGTTCCTGGTAGTACGCTGTTTTAACTTGGTTCATAAACGAGTAGGTATAACACGCAGTACAACTAGATGAAGAATAAAAGTACGTAAGTACATTCTTGTCAATCGTAGCTGTCGGAATAGAATGGAATATAAGATTTAGGCCAAAGGCTAATTACTGGGATCTATAGGGTCATTCAGCGTTGAAAGGGAAATTGAGAATATAAAGTTTTAAAGGTGTAACAGGAGGAAAACCTCAAGGCAGTTGCACTATGAAAAAGAATCTGCAAGGAGAGGGTGGAGAGCAAGATAGAAGAAAGATAATATAAATGGAACTACAGTAAAATGAATGACAGGGGTTGGAGATAGGGGACAAAAGGGACGGTGCAAAGAAACTTCAGCTATGACTACAGTGCACCGCATGATGGCACTAACCCCCTTCAGTGAAATCAGAGTTATCAAAGACACTGAATCTTACTTAATTTGAGTCACAGTGATGGTAATGCTTCATATTATCATCAGTTTCACTGTTATCAATGTCACTGTATGCAAATTAATATTATTATTATTATCATTGAAAAAGAAACCCACACAATAACTGTATAACATGTTTACTTTTAAGTATTTACATCTGATTTTACTCCACACTCGAGTACTTTCAGGCCCTATCTGTGGCCCATTTTCAAGAGATGTGTAGGTTGTCAGCCTGGGTCAAAGTTGACAACCTACACATATCTTGAAAATGGGCCACAGATAGGGCCTGGAAGTACTCGAGTGTGGAGTAAAATCAAATGTAAATACTTAGAAGTAAACACGTTATACAATGATTTTCTAGGTTTCTTTTTCAATCTTTAGATGAAAACTGAAAGAAGTTTTTGTTTGGTTCATTATTATTATTATTATCATTATCATTATGTCAGTAGATGTAACCAATTCACATGGAACAAACACACTAAAGGGGCCACTGACTTGCAATTCAAGCTTCCAAAGAATGTATGTTTCAACATCGCAGACCCCACACTGCGGCAGTAACTGATCATGACACAGAGCCAGTAATTTTCATCGCAATGGAGGAAACGCAGACCCGCGACATCTGAGTGGCATCCCACAACACTAACCAATAACTATACCAGCGGACTACAAAGGAAAAAATTAATGGCGTATGGAAGGAGAGATTAGCTCATTTCCTGAGGAAAAATCTAAGA
>NC_061104.1:42515659-42630659 GCF_015104395.2 Macrobrachium nipponense
TTATGAATGAAGACACAAATACTAAACCCCTTACACTTTTTCTTTTCTCTCTCCTCCTCTCTCCTCTCGCTCTATCTCTCTCTCTCGTCTCTCTCTCTCTCATCTCACTCATCTCTCTCATCTCTCTCTCTCTCTATATATATATATATATATATATATATATATATATATCATATATATTTCCTTTAAGCATAACTACATTGTAGTGCAATATGATACTCATAATTCATAGTCTAAGACTTGGGCTATAACATAAATTTTATAATCCATTAATCCAATTATTGCTGAACTGCATTAAAACTGAAATGTGAAATAAACTTATACAAAGATTAAAATATAAAACTATGTAAAAGCATATGTTGTTGTTTGTTTAAGATTAAGACAGAACTTGTTCGAATCTGAGTCTTGCTCATTGAGCAGACCATAAGTAAAGAAGTTTCGTTACAAATACAGAAAGCAATATTTCTACATGAGTAAAGGGAATAAAAAAGAAAATAGAGAACACACAACCAAAATAATTTTTATATTTTTATTCATTTTCATCATCGTCATCATCCAGGTATAGGTCTTCTATATCCTCGTCATCGTTGTCTAAGTTTATAATGATAGGTCCAACAGGCTCTTGAATGTTGTCCATTGACCAATACCCATCCTCAAAGGCTCGAGATCGTTTCACTGCAGACCCCCAAACACTTTCAGTGGCCAAAAGCTTGGCTTCCTCCAGTCTTGCCTGCAAGTCTGCCA
Source organism: Macrobrachium nipponense (assembly GCF_015104395.2). Lineage (NCBI taxonomy): Eukaryota > Metazoa > Arthropoda > Malacostraca > Decapoda > Palaemonidae > Macrobrachium > Macrobrachium nipponense. Next base: position 42,516,404 of record NC_061104.1, read on the forward strand.
GGGTGAATCGCTGTAAAGATGAACGCACATGACGTTTCATACACGCCCATACTTGCTCAATGGCATTGAGCTCTGGGTGGGCAGGTGGCAGACGCCCCACCTCGTGGCCCCACTCTCGAAAAATGTTGTCCACGATGTACTGTGGTTTTGGCCTGTTCTGTTGACATATGAGCAACAGCTCAGGTCTTGTGGCACCGTCTGGGGCAGGGATTCGGCGACTCTGAAGCCAGGTAATAAGGTCTGCTTTCTTGGTGGCCGTGATAGGACACCGACACTCGTCTAATAGCTGGCTGTGATAAGGTGCGTTGTCGAGCACCAACACTGATGGTTCAGGCAGCAATGGTAGAAGCTGCGTTGTTAACCAGCGTATGAACAGCTCGCCTGTCATTTCCCCGTGGTAATCGCCACCTGTACTCTTTGCAGGATAATAAAGGAAAGAGCCTTCAATAAATCCATTTGCTGTGCCAGCTGCTACCACCACGAAGCGCTCTCCCTCGCCAAGTGGTACCTGTCGGCTATGCGTGGCACTGGTAGCAGGTTATGCGGTGTCCACCCACTCTCTGTTGTGGCTCATTCTAGTGGTGAACCACGTCTCATCGACATATACTATCTCCCTTCCATCTTCTCGATGGCGCTTCAGAGCCCGGAGAGCCCCGATCCGTCGGCAAACCACATCAATGGACTCTTTTGCAAGATACATCTTTCGTTGAGACGTTTTATATCTGAATCGCATATCTTGCAGGAGCCGCCATACCGCTATCTCGGAGGTTGTTTCAGGGATTATGGTGGCTGTCTTCAAATCTGTCATCAGGGTTCTAACAGTAAATACTTGCTTTGCAGCAAATATCTCGTGAACAAACCGACGAATGGCACCCACTGTAAAATTATCAGACTTGTGGTATAGGAAATACTTCGCCAGCAGACTCATGTGAGATCACTGATCTGTTACGGTGAACAATCTTCCTCACAGAAAGCGACGTGATACCTACGAAATTTGCCACACGGTCGTAGGGCCTGTGTGGACAAAGACCATGTATTTAGCCAGTGAATAAAAATGCATAATATGTTATACTTTGTTTTCTCTATGCTCACGTTCATGCAAAGAAATTGATAATATTATAAGTCATAATAATCACATTGATATTCGTCACAGTTATTATCATTATTGTTGTTATTAATATAATCATCATTATTGCTATTATTCATACTTCGATATCAAGGAGGAGTGAGTAGAATATTTAGAGATATATAAATGCTTTAAATATATGAACTTAGACATATATAGTACATACATGCACATACACAATTTATAAATGAAGCTTTATATATAAATGTGTGTGTGTGTAAGTACATTGTATATATACATATATATATATATATATATTTATATATATATATATATATATATATATATATATATATATATATATATATATATATATATATATATATGAGATCAGTAGAATAGGTAAATTGTTAAATATGGTTGATGAAGCTAGTCAGTGAGATAGTTTGCAGTCAAGAAAAAATCTGTCATCTCTTATTCTTATTGTGAAAATTTAGAAATACATTAATATAAACAAAATATTTTTATATCTCATTTTTTTTTTCCAAACTCGTCATTCAAGTATGACCCCTATAAAATTTAATTTAGGCTTCCTGTCTGAATCATTTGGTGTTTGTGCATGATCTGTTATCCACTTACCTGTTAATATTAATCATATGGCGCATGCGGGTTCTTTTCTTTACTGCATACTGCAAAAACACGCAGCACGAAAGCAGTCTTGCAGCCACGAGGACAATTTGCCAGGCCTGCCATAAGTGAAGCACCAGACAGCAGTCACGTAGAACAGATTGGCTTTGACGAATGCTCTGCTGTCCTCCTCCTGCTATCGGCGTGTTTACTATTGTGAATAGAAAGTTTACTGGGTATTACGTCTGATGTCATAGTTCACGTCACAACTAGCCTCTCTCTGGGTGCGTCTAAATTTAGCTAAGTTACCCTTTCAATTTCTTATATTTACTCTGGTAAGTGCCTTTATTATTCACATTAGACATTACTGCATATTTTTGCCAATTAGGCTGTGGCTTCAAATACCTATTTCCAAAATGCGACCCATATCCGATGTTTTGGTAGGATTTTATCAACGAAAATCAATTGGACACGGCCTTGAAATGCATAGTAGTCTGCCTTTATTTTGGTCTATATATAATATTATATATATATAGATATATATATATATATATATATATATGTATATTAAATAAATATATATACATATACCATTACAAACACGAGCAGAATACCCGGCGTTGCCTTGGCTTCGTAGCAACTTTAACGTGCCTTGAATTATTGTTACTGAAGCAAGTTTGTCTTAACAAGACACTCCTGGATTCGCTGCAAAAGGTTACTGTTCCATTACACAATGAACCTGTTCTGCATTAACGCACTGTGCAGCAGATGCTTGTTCAGATTTACTAGAATGCTGCATATTGTAATTGTTTATATGAATTGTCGGTGATTTACGAATATTAAATAAATGTACAAGAGTAAATGAGAGTGAAAAGTTTTCTTTTTGAAATTTATTCTTAAGATAATTCTTTTTTTATCTTTCTTTTGTTCTCGTTTTTTCCTCAGACTGTCTCTTAGTCTCAGGCTGTTGCAAATGCTTAACCAGTCCAAAATTGCAAGTGGCCAGTTCTAGGAAAAGATGCAGTAACTTACAGAACAGAATATAGGATTTCGGCCAAAGGCCAAGCGTTGGACCTATGGGGTCATTCAGCGCTGAAAGTTAAATTGACAGCAAGAAGGTTTGAAAGGTGTAAACAGGAGGAAAACCTCAAAGCAGTTGCACTATGAAGCAATTGCTAGAAGGCGGAAATTATGATGGAAGACAAGAATATGAATATGAAAGAGGTTACAGCTTGGGGCCGAAGGGACGCTGCAAAGAGCCTTAAGTAATGTCTCTACGGAGGTATTAACTTACAATTCTCATCCAAAACTAATATTTCAATAATGGCATTTGATAGGGATATATAAAGTCTTCCCTCGTGATCTTCTTGTTCTCTGCGGATTAGCGATTAGTGTAAGTAAGGATTGCCCGGCTAAAGATTCAGGCCAAATGACGGTTTTGAATAATAATTTTTCGATGATAAATTTTTACAGTATCACTAACGGTACGCAGAACCCTTTGCTATACCCGTAGTAATAGTGGCGTCAGTGCACCTCATGATAATTTGCAGCGTCCCTTCGGTCCCTAGCTGCAACCCCTTTCATTCCTTTTACTGTACCTCCGTTCTTATTCTCTTTCTTCCATCTTAATTTCCACCCACTCCTAATAATTAATTCATAGTGCAACTGCTTTGAGGTTTTCCTCCTGTTACATCTTTCAAACCTTTTACTGTCAATTTCCGTTACAGCGCTGAACGACCTCATAGGATCCAGCGCTTGGCCTTTGCCAAATGTCTATATTCTATTGTTTGTTTGTTTGTATGGTGCTTTTAAGTTGCATGGAACCAGTGGTTATTCAGCAACGGGACCAACGGCTTTACGTGACTTCCGAACCACGTCGAGAGTGAACTTCTATCACCAGAAATACACATCTCTCACTCCTCAATGGAATGGCCGAGAATCGAACCCGCGACCACCGAGGTGGGACGCTAATACCATACCAACCACGCCGCAGAGGCGCTTATATATATTCTATTGTACTCTAACACTTTGCCATGTACAATGAAACTTGAAATTGCTTCAAGTTTTCCTGAAACGACTTGACATGAAAACTGAGGTACGGATGATGAGAAGAAAATCGTTCCGGCGCCGTTGTCAGAAGAAGAGCAAATCCTCTGGAAACTGGTTGTGAACCAACTCGTCCTTTCGTATGAGGTAGTCATTTCTTTTCCTCTTCCTTTCTACTTGCCTTTATATATATATATAGATATAGATATGATATAGATATATAATAATACAGACCAGCCCACCCCTTCCCCTTTAACCGCGTCCCCTTTTTCTCTAAGGGCAGCTTAAAAAAAAAGAAAAAAAAAGGAGATCAAGCATCACATGGCCACCTTCACATAGATGCCCTTTATACCTTCCTCTTCCGGTGAGTTTGTTCGTCCGAATATATTTTCTTTTATTCATGGAAACATTTTCCCCGACCTAATTCCATGTTCCACGACCTTTATTCCATTTTCTACGACATTTATTCCAGTTTCTACGACCTTTATTCCAGTTTCTACGACCTTTATTCCATTTTCCATGACCTTTATTCCATCTTTCTCGACCTTTATTCCATTTCCTCCACCTTTATTCCATTTTCCGACCTTTACTTTATTTCCTCGACCTTTATTCCATTGTCTCCGATCTTTATTCCATCTACCCCGACCTTTTAGTCAATTTTCCACCGCCCTTTATTCCATTTCCTCCTAACCTTTTTTAATTTTCCCGCCTTTATTCCATTCCGCATCCGACCTTTATATAATTTGTCCCACGACCTTTATTTCCATTTCCTCTCGACCTTTATTTAATTTCCACCCCGACCTTTATCCTTTTATTTCCTCCGCCATTTTCTTAAATTTTACACGACCTTTAATTTCGCCAAATGTCCTCCGACCTTTATTTCAATTTTCCACGATTCTTATTCTATTTCCTTTCCGACCGTTTTATTTATTTTTCCACCGACCGTTATTTCCATTTTCCTTTCCGACCTTTATTTAATTTTCCACGACCGTTTATTACCATTCCTCGAACCCTTTATTTAATTTTCCACGCCGTTATTTTCCCTTCCTTTCCGACCTTTATTTAATTTTCCCACGCCGTTATTCCATTTCCTCCGACCTTTATTTAATTTTCCCCCGACCGTTTTATTCCATTTCCTTTCCGACCTTTATTTAATGTTCCACGACCGTTATTCCATTTCCTTCCGACCTTTTTTAATGTTTTCCACGCAACCGTTATTCATTCCCACTTTCCCGACCTTTATTTAATTTTCCACGACCTTTATTCCATTTCCTCCGACCTTTATTTAATTTTCCACGACCTTTATCCAATTTCCTCCGACCTTTATTTAATTTTCACGGACGCGTTTTTTTCCAATTTCCGTCCCGACCTTTATTTAATTTTCCACGACCTTTATTCCATTTCCTCCGACCTTTATTTAATTTTCCACGACCTTTATTCCATTTCCTCCGACCTTTATTTAATTTTCCACGACCGTTTTTTGCCATTTCCTTTCCGACCTTTTTTAATTTTTCCACGACCGTTATTCCATTTTCCCTTTAACCTCCGATCCTTTATTTAATTTTCCACGACCTTTATTCCTTTTCCTCCTCCGACCTTTATTTAATTTCCACGACCGTTTTTCCATTTCCTTCCCGACCTTTAATTAATTTTTCACGAACCGTTTAATTTTTCCATTTCCCTCCGATCTTTATTTATTTTCCCACCGACCTTTATTCCATTTTCCTCCGAACCTTTATTTAATTTTCCACGACCGTTATTCCATTTCCTCCGACCTTTATTTAATTTTCCACGACCGTTATTCCATTTCCTCCGACCTTTATTTAATTTTCCACGACCTTTATTCCATTTCCTCCGACCTTTATTTAATTTTCCACGACCGTTTTTCCATTTCCTCCGACCTTTATTTAATTTTCCACGAACCGTTTTTCCCATTTCCTCCGACCTTTATTTAATTTTCCATTACCGTTTATTCCATTTTCCTCCGATCCTTTATTTTAATTTTCCACGACCTTTAATTTCCATTTCCTCCGACCTTATTTAATTTTTCCCACCGGTTATTCCATTTCCTTTGCCGACCTTATTTATTTTCCACGACCGTTATTCCATTTCCCTTTCCGACTTTATTTAATTTTCCACCCGAACCGTTATTACCATTTCCTCCGACCTTATTTAATTTCCACGATCGACCTTTATTTTCCTTTCCTCGCCTTTATTTAATTTTTCCACGACCTGTTTTTCCATTTCCTCCGACCTTTATTAATTTTTTCCACGACGTTATTCCATTTCCGCCATCTTTATTTAATAATTTTTCCACTGAACCTTTATTCCATTTCCTCCGACCTTTATTTAATTTTCCACGACCGTTTTTCCATTTCCTCCGACCTTTATTTAATTTTCCACGACCGTTATTCCATTTCCTCCGACCTTTATTTAATTTTCCCAGAACACACCTTTATTCCTTTCCTCCCGACCCTTTATTAATTTCCACGCCCGTTTTTTTCCATTTCCTCCGACTTTTATTTAATTTTCCAGACCCGTTATTACCACATTTCCTCGATCTTTTATTTAATTTTCCACGACCTTTATTCCTTTCCTCTCGACCTTTATTTATTTTCCACGACCGTTTTCATTTCCTCCAGACCTTTATTTCATGTTTTCCACGACCGGGGGGGGGGGTTATTCCTTTCCTCTCGACCTTTATTTAATTTTCCACGACCTTTATTCACCATTTCCTATTCCTCCGACCTTTATTTAATTTCCACGACCGTTTTTTTCCATTTCCTCCTCCCGACCTTTATTTAATTTTCCACGACCGTTTTTCCATTCCTCGACCTTTATTTATTTTCCACGACCGTTATTCCATTTCCTCCGATCTTTATTTATTTTCTTCCACGACCCTTTATTCCATTTTCCTCCGACCTTTTTTTAATTTTCCACGACCGTTATTCCATTTCCTCCGACATTTATTTAATTTTCCACGACCGTTATTCCATTTCCTCCGACCTTTATTTAATTTTCCACGACCGTTATTCCATTTCCTCCGACCTTTATTTAATTTTCCACGACCGTTTATTCCATTTCCTCCGACCTTTATTTAATTTTCACGACCGTTTTTTTTTCCATTTCCTCCGACCTTTCTTTAATTTTCCACGACCGTTTATTCCATTTCCTCCACCTTTATTTAATTTTCCAACGACCGTTTTTATTCCATTTCCTCCGATCCTTTTATTTAAATTTTCCACGACACCGATTCCGTTTTTCCATTTCCTTCCGACCTGTTTTATTTGAATTTTCCACGATTTTTCCCCTCCGACCTTAATTTTCCACGAGCGTTTTTTCCATTTCTCGACCTTTATTTTAATTTTCCACACCGACTTTTTTATCCACCGACCGTCCATTTCCCTTTCCTCCGACCTTTTATTAATTTTCCACGAACCGTTATTCCATTTCCTCCGAACCTTTAATTTTTATCCACGACCGTTTAGTTTTCCATTCTTTGACCTTAATTTTCCACGACCGTTATTCTAGCCTCAGTTGCCACCATTTGCAATCGCTTGCAAACCGCTTTGCCCCTTCAACATTCATAACTGCTCTGTCACTTGAAATCTATACTCGATACTTTCTCTTAAAAATTCGTGCAGACCTTCTTCCCCTCTTAATAATGATTCAATCTCACACCACTGAAAGTGCATAACGAAATATTCTTCTCCAATTGTCAGTTCACCCGCGTGGGTCTCCTTTCAAAAGTCTAGATCAACTGTCACTTAATATTAATGCAAAACTTCCTCCTTTTTATAGCAAACATGACCACCTCACCTTTTAATACTTATTCAACATACCACTTAGAGGTACATATAAAACTTCCCGTCCATCTGCCTCTTAAATAACACAACTTCCTGCCATTTTATGCATGAAATTACACCACTTGCAATTAAAGAAAAAAGTTTTCCTCTTAGTAATAAAAACAACCTGCTACTGAAGATTTATACATAAAATTTCCACTTTTTCAAAATGACATTGCATGCCACTCTAAAAGCTTACTAAGCCTTTCCCACTTTCAATAATCAGCGTAAAAAAAATATCGAACCAAGACTGCCTTCATCCGCATACTTATATAGGACCTTGTGGATAGAGATTGGGCCGAGCTTGTCTACAGCAGTTTATTGCCTGTTGATTACCGCTTTTAAGCACAGCAGAACTATATGATAAGCACTGCGATTTACTATATTAAAGTTGAATCTTGGCAATACAACAGCAATTCTAACCAGCATTCGTCTTGGTGAAGATTACTTTTTGTACTATACCCCACATCAATACATAAAATTGAGGTTCCTCTGAGATTTAAATCACCAGGGTAAGACAAACAGTCATTTCCTAAGGCTCGAAATAATTTAAAGTAAAAAATGGGCTGACGTTGCTTCGGCGCAATCGCAATCGAGTTTTCTGTATAGCGTATAATGCTGTATGAAACTCTCAGCCACCGCCCATGAACCGCTCAGCTGAGGCCCATGAAACTTCCAGCCACGGTGGCCAGGTGGTGACCTGTGTTATTGGCACATATAGCATTGCCAGACGCACAATCTATGGTTAACTTTATCCTTGAATAAAATAAAAACTACCAAGGCTAGAGGGCTGCAATTTGGTACTGCTTACCTTCTGATGAGCATACAAATCTAAACAGAAAAATACCAATCACTTTTTGTACTTCTTAATATTCCATTTTTCAATCCAAGTCAATACGATATGTCTGATCACATTTCAGGAAATGTTTAGCGCTCTCCGTGCTTTATTTTCCTGCTTTTAACTCTCTGTATCCGGCACAGTCATATAATATAATTTTTTCTCAATAAACATCAGTATGTTATCGCTACCTATTAAGCCTTCCTCTTCTTCGAAGTGAAACAAAATTACAACACAATTATAACAGGCACACTGATTTCAGTTTCTTTCATCCTTTAGGTATATACATATATATCTAGTACCACATTCACTGACATCTTGCCACCTTCCACGTAATTATTTTGTAGCAGACAAAATAACTAGTATTAAACAAAATCACGACCGTTCTGGATTCTCACGTGGAGCTGAATCAAGTCTTACCTTTTATAAGAGTCAAAAAACAAAATAAGAATCTATATATGTAATCCTGTATAAATAAAATAATAAAGTTGATCTACTTACAAAGACTAAGCGTGAAATCTCACGATGAAAAATTCACATTATAAGCGCTCTTTATTTCCTAACCATATAAAAAATTTACCTTGAGGAAGAAAATGAAAAACTGGTTCCCTGGTTGAGTCAGGCGCGCGCAGCCCCTATTTGCTAATAAAAATTAAAAGATCCAACACTTATTTATTCATATTAGAATATATATATATATATATATATATATATAGATATATATATATATATATATATATATATATATATATATATATATATATATATATATATATAGGTATATATATATATATATATATATATATATATATATATATATATATTATGGCAGAATCTGCCATAATACAACATACTTCCCATTGTAATTTTAATATTAGTCGTGGCCTGTTTCATTTAGATCCTTGTATTTGCAACATGTTTAAGAATTACCTCAAAGATATAATTACAGACTTAAATACAAATTAGTTGCCTTAGAGATATTTTCTTTGTATATGTATGTTTAATATGTCTTGTGAATAAGTTTTTGTTTACCTAAAAATCTGAATGTGGTCAGCTGTCGCTCTGTATAATCCTTTAATTGTCTTGTCCCTGTGTCTGGAGCAGTTGAACTTGATCTTTTTGTTCTTAAATTGTACCCATGTTTATGCTTGTTTGGAAAGGTTACTCATTCTCCAGGTGTGTTGAATTCCAGGTACTAATCCCCTTATAATCCCTTTCTGTCACTTATAAGACCTTTCCTGCACTTTGAATCTCTCATGTAAGTCAGTTTGTCTGCTAAGTAAAGGACGTTGAATCGAAAGATCTTGTAGAGACTCCGTTGTTTATCTTTCCTTCGTGCTTATACCTTTTATATATTAATTATATATATATATATATATATATATATATATATATATATATATATAGATATATATTAATAATATATATATTATAATATATTATATATATATTATATATATACACACACACATTTAACACAAATGTTCGTGTGTATGTGTTATAAAAATTATGGATTTTCATGTACACTCAAAATCCGAGAGAGAGAGAGAGAGAGAGAGAGAGAGAGAGAGAGAGAGGAAACTCCCTGGGACTAATCTCAACGTCTCTCCGGTGGAATTACTTAGTAGATGAAAAAAGCCAATCCCATTCTTACTTAATTTAATTGCCCTTTGTTTTAACAGGACGGAGAGTGAGTAAACTTTTGTCCTGAGTGATTACTGTGTGCGCGGTGGCATCTGCACGCACGTGCGTGTCTGTGTCGCATTCGCTAAATGGAACAGCGTGTGATTTGTGTAATTCAAGGACCGTTACACGGACAATTTAGTCTTCAAGGGCAGCAGTCATAATTGGTAAATTAAGGGCTGTTCATGAGTTTAAATACCTGTATGAAGCAATCACCGTGCACTGGATATCAAAACAGGAGTTGAAGAATGACTCTTAGTAAAGAGTATACTTCCTCCAAGGCTACAACTCTAGGGTCTATCCCAATTAAGCTTATAAACAGAGAAAACAAAGTATTGTTTTTATAATTCTACGTAAAAGAGGAATTAGTATTTAAATAACATGATGTGATCTATAAAAGCAGCTAGATTACCTCTGACTTCGAAATGATCTACTGCAGTTTAAATCAAAATATTCTAGCCAGAATAAAAATAAAGAGACGGCATTCCGCGAGCAGTCCAGAGGAATCATTAAACTTATGACAAACACGGCTAACAATCAAATGTAACCATAAGTACAATGCCGTTGATACTGCTCCTACAACTACAATAACTATTACCACTTCTACAATTAATAATAACAACGGACTATAATAACAGCAGAAGGGGCAACAACAATAACAAGATAAGAAAAATGCCACAGTATAATTAAGTTCGAAAACTAGATTAAGTGACTTCGCCGTACTTCGGACAAGATTATGCAGAAGGGCATCATTTTCTTCTAACTTCGACAGAGTTCGGGGAAAAATCCCAGATATTATAATCTCAGTCCCCTTGATGCCGAAAAAAAAAAATCGCACAGGACCCGACCTTTGTGACGTATACATTATTACTTATTCACCAATGGCAATTATCATTGTGAATTGATAAAAACAATGATCCTATAAATAAGAAATGCAAATGCAACCAAATCAAAAGGACAATGAATTTACAAAACGATAAATCGGGCATTATCATCGTAAACTGGGAACAAATAATCATTATTTGGCATAAAGGGGCAAGATATTCCACAAGTTCAAGATACTTTGGTCTTCTTACCAAATTTGCGAATTTAGAATATAGGAAAACCAGTCTAAATGAAATAACCTCTTTAAGTGTGATAAACAGAAGTTAAGAGGGCATTGTGGCTATTACAGTTGCAAATGGCGATATTTTCATTTCAGATCCAAGAAAAAGAAAACCAAAGAAAGACATATTTCATGAAATTACTTCATCATGATACAGAAGAGAACAATTAAACTGCAATTAATTGATTTCAAACGAGGTTCCCCTCCGTTTCTCTCGTTTTCAAAGGCTCTCCACGCTATCTATGGGGAAAATAGAACAGGTTCAGAATCGACTGCGCTATCAATTACAAGTTGATAGCACTTTGAATAAATGTGTCCCTTTTCATAAAAACATCACCGCTGCGAAATAGATTTCATCTCAAAATGAAGAATACGCTGCAAAAATGAAAGGTATGAAAGCAATGCGTGGGCAGATTACAAATGAGCACTCTAACTTCGCATATAAGAAGGGGTCTTTTTCCCCTATCCATCCTATCAAAGTCCACTGACGGTAAATGATAAAAAAAAAATAACGAGATATGAATGTATCGAACCTTAATTAGTCATAATGAATTTTCGCTTTCTCATTTTTTTTAAATTACGGTGGTGCGCGAAGCTTACGAAAAAAATTGCAATTACCACTTCTTGAAATAATTACCATAATCAGCATGGGCGTGCTTTATCAAATTACCATGCGGTAATTAGTTTTCCTCATATAAAAATATGATAATCACGGCCTCATCATTAGCATATTAAGCATCGATAAGAATGAAAATCAAACTCTTCCAGGAGAAACGGGTTAAAAAAAATAATCGCGTGGGTGTAACGGTCCTTTTAATAAGCAAGTGGCGTGGGTGAGCAAACATACGGTGTTCCCAGTAATTTACCCACACGATTTTAATCTGATATGCCCTTTTTTTTATCTCTGCTTACAAATTCATTATCTTGAGTGAATCTTGCCAACAAAAACTTGAGCCATTAAAAACAATAAGAGGAAATATTAGAGAAAAGAAAAATGAGTGTAATAAATTTATAAATTTATCATTTCGAGTGAATCTTGCCAACAAAAATTATATAATTAAAAACAAGCAGAGGAAAAATTAGTGCAAAGATAAATAAGTGTAATCAAAATTGACACTGGAAGAAGGAAAAAATAAAAGAGAAAAAAACTGACTAGAGTATCAGGCCGTCAAATAAATGCACACGCACAATCAAATAAATAGCTAAAAGATTTTTATGTTGAAAAACAAAATTTCTTCGACGCGAAAGGCCGTCTTTTGACACTTGCCTTACACCCTTTGTACCAGGTTTCCAAAACTTTCCCGGAAGAGGAGGAATGGGGGAAGGCGAAATCCATAAGCAAAAAAAGAAAAAACATTTTCAAAGGCGGACAATGAGTGATGAGCGGTGTTCTCTTGATGAGGTCTTCAAAGGGGCGTGAGAGACATTAAGCAATGTGCCAAAAAGAGCCATCAATGGGATTAAACGCCGCTGGAATTATGATCCCGCATGAGAGAGAGAGAGAGAGAGAGAGAGAGAGAGAGGAAGTGGCGGGTTGGATATTCAAAATTAACTAATATAAAGGCAAGGATAAGCGACAATGATTATACAAGTGCCAAATAACTGTATTTAGTTACATTGAAAAAAAAAACAGAGGGGGAATATTTAAATTCAAAGCAAAGTGAAAGCAGTGAAGAGAGGAGAGAGAGAGAGAGAGAGAGAGAGAGAGAGAGATCCCGAATCTCTACTTTCGGGGTACGCAGTGATAAAGATATAAATAACATCCTTATCCTATAATCTGAACTACAAAAGATCCTTCCCAACAACCACATGAAATATAAGTCGCCCAACAGAGCGGAAAGGAAACAATATCCTTGAGGCCGGTGAAATACTGCCCCAGATATTTACAAAAAAAAAAAGAGGGGGTTCTTCCCGTCTCGCCGAAAATTGCAAAAATATGAATAGGATGTCAAATGTGTTTTGGGAGGATATGTAAGTGAACTAAATTATTCCGCCATCACTATAAATTCCAGCCTTCTCTCTCTCTCTCTCTCTCTCTTTACTTTCACCTCCATATTTTTCTTCGTAAAACAAAGCTTTAAGCTTAATTAATGACGTACAAAGATGCAATATCATGCATGTTGAAAGCCACACTCAGTACGAGGCGACAGAAGCTACGTCACACGTAGTTTTTAATATACTGCAATGTGGGAGAGTAAAACAAGAGCATAATTTAGGATTTAGGCGGAAACCCAAGCGCTAGGACTTATGGGATCATTCGGCGCTGAAACGGAAACTGACTTTGAAAAGGTTTGAAAGGTATAACAGGAGGAAAACCTCAAAGCAGTTGTACTACGAATCCATTGTTAGGAGAGGGTGGAAAGGAAGGTGGAACGAGGGAAAATAAACGGAGGTACATTAAAATTAGAGGCCAAAATGGACGGTGCAGAGAACCTTAAATATAATGCCTGCAGTGCATCGAATGAGGTGCACTGACGGCACTTACACCTTATGTCATTTAACAGTGAGTTTGTAAATGGAAAACACTTTTTTTACGCTGCTAAAATAGCGGCAAGTGGGATTTTGAAAGGCTACGACACAAGTAAATTTTTTCATGCTTCAAACTATCCCTTAATAACAACCCAAGCTATCTAAAGGTTGATATCATTTAAGGTAAAGGTGTTAATCTCGGCGACTGAACAAAGGATACTAAGTTCTACCAGCGTTATTACTAAGGATCACAGTCTACTAAAGATAAGGACACTCTAGGGAAATACAGTAAGCCAGTAAGTTGAACCAATAACACAGTATAATTTCCCTGAGTGAAAGTTTTATGTTCTTACTAGTCTACATTCTTGTTATTTCCAGGTTTTTTCCCCTTTTGATTCATTTCGCTTTCCTTCTTTTTCCCAGGCCACTTCCGCATTCCATCTTTCCTCCCCCTACATTTCAAACCGAGGCTGAGGTTTTCAGAAGAATCTTGGTTATATTCCACTCTCTCTCTCTCTCTCTCTCTCTTCTTCTTCTTCTTCTTCTTCTTCTTCTTCTTCTTCTTGGCTGCGTTGTGGAGTATGGCAATTATAATAATATAAGAGCTCCTGGTATGTTTAAGTTTCTTTGAAAATGTCATAAATTTCCAATTCATTATACTTTGGGCAAGACAACGCCAGCTGCTCCAGAGAATTACAGATTTCAACCCAGGCACTAGAATCGACTACCTACGCACAATAAAACAGAGAGAGAGAGAGAGAGAGAGAGAGAGAGAGAGAGAGAGAGAGTGTCTCCCCTTCACAAGGGTTCCTGTCCGGAGACGTGTGTACCCATGCATAGGACTAATTGTTTTAAACACAAATCATCTCGTCCCTTACGGGATATGGCGGTAAAAATTTTTAAAAATTGTTAGCTTTCCGTCTCTTAAAAATTCGTATGCTTAATGCCTGCTATTGGCAACCCCTTGTTAACCTTTGAAGCGGCCACAAGAGCCTTCTACCTACGATGGGTTTTAAGGGGAGCATGCCCCTCTGAAGGAGTTAACTTGATTCTGTGACCATACTTACATACACGCATATATATAATTATGTATATTCATAAATGCACATATAAATATATATGAGTGTGTGTGTACACAGATGGATGTGTTATGTATATATACGTACTAGAGGCATTTATGTCACCTAGTTATGTATAGAATGACAGGTGCGGTAACAAGCTTGTCAAACCAATGGTTTTCCAATCAGCAAAGTTAGACAACGCTGAGTGATGGTCAGTACTCGAGGGATGTTCAAAGCAGGCTGCAGATGCAGCCGGCAGCAACTAACCCGACTATTATCCATGGAGGCAAAGCCATGACGCCTTCCAACCTAATCTCAAAATGATATAACCAATACACAGAATGGTTAACGCGTTCTGTATCCAATCTCCCTACGACGAAAACACGAATAGATGAATAAATGTCATTTCAAAATGTACCTTGGCAAATGTAACTAACTCCTGAAAAACTGACCCAAAGTCACTTTTGAACAAAAAGTTCATTCCAAAGGAAAAATTTTTAAGATAAATTCTTTAACTCTTTTGGCACCATAACCAGTTAAAATGATTCACTTTTATGCTGAAAGTGGACTTTTATGCTTAGGCACTCTTAATGTACATCAATATCGAGGATAAAAAGGCCTAAAACTGCACTGGTTCACGGTAAAAATGAATGACTCATTCAACCACGAATTCTCTCCAAACCTTCATACCTGATGTAACAAAGTTTGGCGGGTAAAGTTTTCTCTCTCTCTCTCTCTCTCTCTCTCTCTCTCTCTCTCTCTCTCTCTCTCTCTCTCTCTCTCTCTCTCTATCGATCGATCGATCGACTTGAGTTAAACTATTCCCTTGGAATTTACAACAGAAAAGTATTTTCAAATTCTTTTGAACTTGTTTATTATAGGTAGGAGACCAGTCGTGCATCACCACCAGTCTTGTGATTCACCAATATTTACGAACAGCTGATAATAACAAACTTAGGGCAAAGCCGTCGTTAAAAGTTCAAATAAAACAATATTTTCCTAGTGCTTACTCTTATCAATGAAATATCATAAATGCAAAGTTTCATGAAAAATTGACAAATAACTTCTTATGGCTAACGAATGTTTCACGAAATATAAATGAGTATACAACTATAACTGAAATAAATCCACATTCGCCATCTACAACGTTCATAACCTTACTTTAGAGAGCGTATCTGTCATACTGTGACAACTAATATGAAAATGAAACGCCCGAAGTTACGCGGACTTGAATTTCAGCATCGTACAGAAATGGGAAAACGTATTCTCTACCGACATAAATGTCGCGGAGAATGCTCACTGTATAACAATGCAGACTGTTCACATATTCAATTCCGGAGAAAACACCTGCCCTGGGGTATTACGTCTTTCTTAGTCGAATGTGTATTCATCGAACACGAAAGTATTCCGGTGGAAAAATATCTCCAATTGTTACTAGACGCCCCAAAACAACCAGATTTCAATTTCCAAGCTAAAGGAACGTCATACGTTCCTGTAAACCATACTGTCTAGACTTGACTTAAGAAGTGCATAATATAGCTGCTGTCTTCCCTACCATCCCGATCCCCGACCTACCTCACCCCAACCGGGCCGGACAAACAGGTCTGTAGGAGGGTTTTTGTTTCCCCTTCACTCCCGTTCTCCTACCTACCAGGCCCCAACCGGACGGACAAATAGGTTTCCAAGGGGTGGGTGGCTGTGTCATGTCTTCTTTACTGTCACCCAGGGGAGAACAAACAAGAAAAACTCATTATTATTATTATTATTATTATTATTAGTTATTATTATTATTATTATTATTATTGTTGTTATTATTATTATTATTATTATTATTATTATTATTATTATTATTATTATTATTATTATTATTATTACTCAAAAGATAAACCACTATTCATTTGGAAGAAGCATACTAGGGTCACTGCCTTGAAATTCAAGCTTCCAAATAATACAGGCTTCATTTGAAAGAAGTTACAGATAACTAAGGAATACAGAAAGAACAGAAAGAAGAGATCAGTCATCAAAACGGAAAATGAAAGATAAATTAATAAATCATTAAATCAACAGATAAAAATACAAATAAATTATTCCAACTGGTCAACTGCTTAAGGATAGTCAGTCGCGCAGTGCGTCTAAGCTTCAACATTTGACATTCCAATTGCACAGCGTCCTCAGGGAGACTTGGTCGTTAGACGACTGCAGGGGATGATCATCACGTCAATAACAGAGGGAAAATGGCGCAAGAACGATACATTACACAAGAAGATTTCTCCTCGAGAAAACAATTGATCATACTTTTCGTCCTCTTGAATCTTTACATACAAAATCGACTCTCTCTCTCTCTCTCTCTCTCTCTCTCTCTCTCTCTCTCTCTCTCTCTCTCTCTCATGCATCTTGTAAATATGACTAAGTTGATCCTTAAAAGAATGTAGCTTCTTTTACTTGTTGCTGTTCAACAGACCTACCATCAATCTAGTAAAGGATAAGTCCTTGAACTCGCCAAAGAAAATTATCATTGTTTGTACTTTATGCTAAGAGAAAGCATGTAATAAATTATTCGTTTTAAGATGAAAGTTTCAGGATAATAATAATAAAAACTTCTGACCTCATTTTTCTTCCAATGGCCAGAAGATCGTGGCATCTTTATCATTTTATTTACGTCATTTTAGGTTTGTTTGTTTGTATGGTGTTTTTACGTTGCATGGAACCAGTGGTTATTCAGCAACGGGACCAACTGTTTTACGTGACTTCCGAACCACGTCGAGGGTGAACTTCTATCACAAGAAATACACATCTCTCACTCCTCAATGGAATGGCCGAGAATCGAACTCGCGACCACCGAGGTGGGACGCCAACACCATACCAACCACGCCACTGAGGCGCTCGTCATTTTAGGTGTAATGACCAATAATAACTATGTTCTCAAACCTAGATTGTCATAGCCTCTCTCTCTCTCTCTCTCTCTCTCTCTCTCTCTCTCTCTCTCTCTCTCTCAATCAGGCAGTATCAATATCCATCATCATCCGCTGTTAATGTAATTTCTCTTCAGCACAATGAGAGAGAGAGAGAGAGAGAGAGAGAGAGAGAGAGAGATGAAAAGACTTATCTGGTGACTGAACAAAGGTAAAAGAATGTGCAGTTAGTGAAATCGGCCAATAAAGTAGAAGGAAATAACTTAAGGACTGACTGGGTAATTGACGATGACACTCGGTGACGTATTCTTTCCGCTGATCGGATCTATCGCAGAGAGAGAGAGAGAGAGAGAGAGAGAGAGAGAGAGAGAGAGAGAGAGAGAGAGAGAGCAGGCTAAAATGTAAAAAAAAATTATATTAGTATTACGATAATCTTTGCGTTTTCAGAAGCAAGTACATGAATGAGGAGACATCAGACAATAACCAACGAAAACAATTGGAATATAAGACTTTGGCCACGGGCCAAGCGCTGAGACCTATCAGGTCATTCAGCTCCAAAGGGTAACAAAGTATAAAGATTTTAATGGTATAAGAGGCGGAAAACCAGGCAGTTGTACTATGAATCAAATGTTAGGAGAGGTTGGAGAGTAAGACGGAGACAAGGGAATACGAACGGAGGTACAGTAAAAGAAATGAAATGGGTTACAGCTAGGGGACGAAGGGACACTTTAAAGAACCTTTAAGCAACGCCTACAGTGCACCGAATGAGGTGTAATGACGGCACGACCACCCTACGGGATCGAGGAAGACGAGACGCGGCGTTAACATACAAACTGAAGGAAGTCTCTCTCTCTCTCTCCAAAACCACTCCCTTCCCTTTCCCAACATTAAAAAGTCTAGGGGAAATAAATCGTGCCACTCTTCCGTTCTCTCCCATCGTCCTTATGAAGCAACGGAGGAGCGAGGGAGAGAGAGAGAGAGAGAGCTGGGCAGGGCCCGGGACAGGGGCAGGGGATTAGAATTAGGAGGGCAGGGTAATGCAGGAACCATTTTCCTTCCCCTCGTTCTGGCTACAACAAAGACCTGAGGAAACACTCGGCTCGCGCTCAACAAAGCTCCACCGCGTCGGAGGAGGAAGGTTCAGCCCACTTGCTAATGAAGTCGAATCAGTAGCTGGCTGGAAGGAATCTATTTGCCCATTTGGACACTCCCATTATAGTAAGAATAATTCGGCTGATTAAAGGCTACTTATTCTGCTGTATTATCATAGACTTTCAGCTCTTTGAAACGAAATTATTTAGTCATTCAATCACACGTTCACAAAACGTTTTTAACCCCGTAAGTGGGTAGTGTATCAGTGCACCTCACGCGGTGCACTGTAGGCATAACTTAAGGTTCTTTGCAGCGCCCTTTCGGCCCCTAGCTGCAACACATTTCGTTCCTTTTACTGTACTTCCTTTCATATTCTCTTTCTTCCATCTTGCTACCCACCCTCTCCTAACAATTGTTTCATGGTGCAACTGCGACGTTTTCATCCTGTTACCCCTTTCAAACCTTTTTAGTGTCAATTTCCATTTCAGCGCTGCATGACCTCATAGGTTCCAGCGCTTGGCCTTTGGCCTAAATCATATACTGTATTATATTCTATTTTACAAAACGTTTTAGCTAATTTAAATGGCTGTACGTTTACTCAAGCACATTTATGCTGTCATGGTCTTTGCATTACTTAGGTCGTTTACGGGAATCTTATATAACCTGGTACATAGTCGTGTAAAACATTTTCTGCACTTTCAAAGGAACTTCGTCGTCATTCACGGTCATACATAAAAAGGAGCTCTTCGAAGGGAAACTCTTTCGCATACAATTTGCTAAGTTGAAGGAATTCTACATATCTATTCACATGTTCTTTATACAATCTTACAAACACCAATCTGGCTGAAGGGAACCTCCTCGCTACCTCACACATTCTTATATTTAGATGCCTGAAAAAGAGTAAAATTATTCCTGTATTTTCTCATAAAGTGGCTACAGGATGGACTATATTTATCTGTACATCTACTAGAAATGATTATACATTCTCGAACACATTCTTATATATATTCATTTACAAGAACTCTACCGATTGGGAATTAAAAACCGAGAGAGGCTAATATGGAAATACAAACCTCTTATCCTCAGACATGATTATGAAATAACTTCTTAAGAACGAATACTTTAGTTCTTTGTTATTATCGTAGATCAATTTTACCCATTTCATATGTCACCTTGACAGGTATTCAGGGCAGGTAGAAATAGAGAATAAAAGCCTTACTTTCGTTATTACACTTCGCCATGCCTCAAACAAAGCTTAAAAAATAAGGAAAAATCAATTTAAAGAAATGTAATCACGCTCAAAAGTCATGTTGGGATACGAAAGACATATCTGTTTCCTTTCTAAGCCATCAATGATACTTTTAAACGTTGCAAAATAGCTTTAACGAAGTCAGTTGAGCAGCTTTTGCAAAAGCTTCGATGAAAAACCCGACATACTCAACTGAAGCTTGAAGAGCCTAAGAAACCAAAATACGCTTAAAAATGAGAAATGAAGCTTAACGCAACAATGGTGGCAAGTAGGATAATAAAAAGAACATTACAAAAATGCACACAAGAAAGGAATAAAAAAAATTGGCCTTACAATAGAAGATCAAAAGAGAAACTTCAGCAAAACAATCGACCAAGAGGTCAGAGAGGTTCTGGAAAAACTCTAAAAAGACAACCTGGAGCTAAAGAGAAAACGCCAAGTCTGTGACCGATCAGATTTTTTGGGAGACCAAATGACCTTTCACTGCAACCTGCGTGAAATAAGCAGCATCCTGGTCCGCTAATAACAAATAAGATTGTAAACCTGTCTTACTGATAAGATTAGATCACTTGCTTAAGGCAACACCCCTTGATATATATATATTATATATATATATATATATTAGATATATATATATATATATATATATATATATATATATACATATACACACGCACACTATATATAATATATATATATATACATAATATATATATATAATATATACACACTATCTATATATATATATATATATATATATATATATATATATATATATATATATATTATAATATAAGAGAGAGAGAGAGAGAGAGAGAGAGAGAGAGATTACATTCAATAGGAAATACCAACCATGAGGGTGAGAGACATGTGTACCCTTTCCTGCGAAGAACTATACACACATACATACATATAGTCGTTTAAAGCTGGAAGAAGGAATGAAAGAGTTGACGGAGCGCTTTCGTGTATTTTTTCCACACTTCCTCAGGGTCAAGTGATACAAAAATTCATTATTTATTACAAAGACACCTCTACGGCAGCAATACATAAACATAAAAACTATCGTACTACTATTTAAAAACTAATTGTTTAAAAATGTTGTTTACAAGTAGTTCATCCAGTTTGTACATCCCGGGCTGGATGAACTACTTGTAAACAACATTTTTAGACAATTAGTTTTTAATTAGTAGTACGATAGTTTTTATGTTTATGTATTGCTGCCCCAGAGGTGTCTTTGTAACAAATAATGAATTTTTGTATCACTTGACCCTGAGGAGGTGGGAAAATACACGAAAGCGTCTCCGGTCAACTCCTTTCATTCCTTCCTCCGCATTTACGACTACATGTAATATCGCATTGCTTTAAACGATAGGTTGTGTTGGCGTGCAATTCAGACCTACATAACACACACACACACACACACAGAGAGAGAGAAGAGAGAGAGGAGAGAGAGAGAAGAGAGATGAGAGAGAGAGAGAGAACATAATATTCTCTCTCGGCCCGCATTACCCACCAGAGTCACGTCCCGCAGGAAGTAAACAAGAGGTTAAATCATCGTCACTTAAGCAGGACATATTCTTTGTCTGGGCCCGGAGTGATTAAGATTTTGAGAGATAAGAAAAGAAAGGAAAATAGACCGTTAAGAACCACCGCAAGATGGGGTCACTTCGTCTCTGCCATGAAGGGAAGAGGAGAGAGAGAGAGAGAGAGAGAGAGACGAGAGAGAGTGGGGGGGGGGGGTTGGAGGACGGAAAAGTTAGGAGTACTAACTCCTTGCCATGAGTCCTATCATGAGTGGCCAGAAGAGAGAGAAGAGAGAGAGAAGAAGAGAACCGTGAGAGAGGAGAGAGAGAGGGAGAGAAGAACCCTATGCAACGATTTCACCGACGTGGAGGAAGGAGAAAGTCACCTCGTCGAGGCCATGCCGTTTCAATAGTACACATTTTGACGTAGCAATGTCCTAACCATGTCTAGTGTTTTTCCTCTCATTTTCTCTTTCTCTCCCTTTCACTCTCCAGCTCAGACGCGACCCACGACAGTCGACTGACAACTATATAAACATTTCAACCTAGGCATACTGGATTTTAGGGAATCCGCCCAAACCTCCCTTCTCATGAGAGAGAAGAGAGAGAGAGAGAGAGAGAGAGAGAGAGAGAGAGAGAGAATTTTACTCGCCAAAAGCAATTAACTAACAGTCAATGAATCTCACCATTCTTCCTTACTCTTTTTCTATAGTTTTCTTCAGGCCTGGACAAAAAGGGGGTCAAACATCTGTAACATATATATGTGTGTATGAAATTTAGGCTTGTTACCTGAGGTCTCCCCTTTACCTCTGTTAGCCTTTAAACTTATGTACCTGGTAGTCATTAAACTGTGGTGAGTCTACTCCATTATGTAGGGCATTAGGCCAGCAACATATATATATATATATATATATATATATATATATATATATATATATATAATATATATATATATATATATATAATCCCTTTCCGTAGACATCACGCTCCCTGTGAATGCTGTTACTGGAATGAGATATAGAACGCGGATGAACAGGCAAAAGAGAGAGAGAGAGAGAGAGAGAGAGAGAGAGAGATTGTGGGAAAAACTGCGTGTCCATGTAGGGTTTTGCACGGCGTGGCGAATGTGACTTACTGTACAACAAAAAATCCTTAAATAAAAAAGAAAGAAAAATCTCCGAAAAGAATGTGGAAAGGATGGAATGAAGCCAGCGACAGAGATACGGCTGAATGAAGACTTTGAAGGCGAAAAGATACTTTTCCCCTCTTGTATTTTTTTCTGAAGAGAGAGAGAGGAGGGGGGGGTTTGTTTTGCTCTGGTCATAGCACGTCTATATTTACAGTCAAATAAAACGACGTGAACAATGGAGAGGAAACCTTAAAAGTTGCGAGAAATACTTCAAACATCACAAACTGGACGAGAGACAGCCAAGCGAAGGCTAGCGTTAATTAACCCACTTATTTCCATAATGGTCACGCACAACAGCTGCGAGAGTGGTTTATATAGCTAACAATGTTTACTATAAAGATAGATTGCTAGACCGTCCGTAACAAGGAACAAAATTTTGGCAGGATGTGATCGTAAATAATGTTCGGCTTAAAAACACTAAATTATTAGCGTATGAATATATGAAAGTATTTTATTTTAATTAATGAGGTTCTTAAAAGAACTTAGTTCATCTCAAAGACCAATTTGCATTGTAATAATACACGAATCATTGCTAAATTGATAGTTAATTATATATAGTCTACAAAGCGCTCAAAATGAACGAAGTTCTATATTCTCTCGACAATCGCAAAACTCATAATACATAAGTACTTACTCAGAAATTTATGTATATGACATACATGCGGTAAATACATTTAAAACATGACAGCCCACCCGGAAAAGGCAAATAAAATATCAAAACTTATATTACTGCTCTACTAACAGGTCATACTCCTGAGTACTTTTCAGATCCCAAAACAAAAAATAAAGCCTTTGCGTATTTTCTATACATTCCTAGAATTTCCTTTTTATAAAGAGCCTAATGTAATCAGAATTTTAAAAAAACTATAAGTTTTTTTTATTCTGTGTTCACGTCAACAAATGTCAACACAACCTAGTCGTACATCTACCAATAAACACTCAAGAGAAGCTTTTATTTAGAAGAAAAAGAAAGAGAGAGAGAGAGAGAGAGAAGAGAGAGAGAGAGAGAGAGAGAGAGAGAGAGAGAGAGAGAGGCCAAGATGTTGGATAATTCTACCCCATCTAATTTTGACTTACAATGATCAACACTAGGGAAGGACCGAACCTCAATAAGTAATGCATACAAATTTTTCATCGTCATTGATTTCTTCAACCACCCACCGTGCGACGCAAAGGGCCTCTGTGAAATTCAACAATTCAAGTCTTTCCTCTGCTTTCCCTTTAACAAACTTCCAGTCATCTCCAGCTTCCTGGTTCACACTTCTCATCTAAGGAGGTCGTACTTTTCCGATTTTTCCGATGCCCACTAGAACCCAGGTAATACGATCCAATTATCCAATCACCACCTACAAAATAAACCCTTTCCCTTCGCGAGTTACCTCGGCAACCATTAAATAGAGCAATAATAAAAATCTGGCAACAAAGGCAACACTGCAAAGCCAGAATGGAAGCTCCAATTAACCCCTTGAGCAGAGATGCTTAAAGAAATTGAATAACAAGTGAACAATCTAAGGATTTTGAATAAGACCCAAACCCTGATACGAGATATTGACTTACACTATCACAAGTCTTTTTGAACGGATATACGCACATCGGCAACTGGAGATATCCCCTAAATGCACTCCCCGCAGCTGGTAGCAAATGGAACGACGTGGAACTATATCCGTAAAGGAAATGCTACGGATACAGATGGCTAGAGAGAGAGAGAAAAAAAAACTACAGGTAAAAGCAGCGGAAGCAGAGGGCTTGTTGAAAAACATAAAAGTAAAAGCAGCGAAAATAAATGATTAAAAAAAGTCTGCTGCAGGTGAAGGCACAGAAAACAGATACAAATCCCTGCAGCAGAGCTGGGTTCGATCGGCGAAGGTTAGGCAGAATCCAGTACAGTAAGAACGAAATGATAAAAATTGGTGCAAGCGATTGGTGAGAACGCAGAGAGTGAAAGGCAACACTGTCAAAGGATTCCGAAACGGAAACATATTTCCCTTCCTTTATTCTTCTTCATTTTTTGTGAGGATTAAAGTATATTTTCAAAGCAGAATGAAACCAGGGCCGATGTTACATATATGAACATAGGAAAGAACAACCATGACTACTCCTAGAGAGCGAAGTAATAGCCCAAATCTACTATGGGTTTCAGAGACAGTGCAAGCACGTTTTTTGGCAATAACTCTGTAACGAACGCTCGTATCAGAACGAAATTTTGCTATAGTGTATTACACCCAGTGCCGTAATTTATAAGGGTATCGTGAATCACTAATTGTAAAGAATAAAGACACTTGTCCCTGTACCAAGAGGCAAAAACTCCATTAGCCAGAAATGGATACGAACACAACAGAAAAAAGCTCCGCCTACCTTCTCCTCCCCACCTCCACCGCTACCCCTGTCCTTCATCCTTCCCTCACCTTCCCTTCTCTCTCTCTGAAAGTTGCTTCAGTTTAAACTTATTTTGTATGATTTTTCTATCTATCTATCTATCTATTTATCTAATAATATACATTGTTGCATATATCTAACGATCCAGTCAGTTGTTAGCTGCCAGTTGACTGATCTGATTTATTAATGCATTGATCCGCTCATCTCTCTCTCTGAAAGTTAATTCAGTTTAAACATATTTTGTACGATTTTTTCTATATAATAATAGTTTACATTGGTGTATATATCTAACGATTCACTCGATTGTTACCTGCCTGTTGACTGATTTATTTATGCACTGATCCGCTCATCTCTCTCTCTCTCTCTCTCTCTCTCCTCTCTCTCTCTCTCTCTCTCTGTTGTAGTGGTACCCACTGTAAATGGTTATTAGAGTGAGAGATATCTGAATGTATGGGGGAGCAGTAAAACGATAGATACGTACTATATGGTAAAGTGACTGTTATGTGTGCATAGGTATAATCAAGGGTTTAACTCTAATGAATGTCCGGTAGAAAGGCTCAATTTTCATTTGTAACACAGATTAACTATAGCCAGTTACCTATTCAAACCAATCTGAAGGCAAATTGGAGGCTTTTTCATGGCTAAAAAAGTTGAAAAGTTCCGTGGTGGCCATATCTACTTCACCTTCGTAATACAAGTACTATACTGCTGATACCCGAGTCCGCATGAGGATTATGAAGTTAACCAACCACATGTATAACAGTCGCTTTACCATAAATCATAGTGTCTATCGTTTTGCTGCTCCCCATACATTCAGATATCTCTCACTCTAATAACCATTTACAGTAGGTACGGTACCACTACAACAGAGAGAGAGAGAGGAGAGAGAGAGAGAGAGATAAGAGATGAGCGGATCAGTGCATAAATAAGTCAGTCAATAGGCAGGTAACAACCGAGTGAATCGTTAGATATCTCCACCAATATAAACTATTATTAGATAGATAGATAGAAAAAATCGTACAAAATATGTTTAAACTGAAGTAACTTTCACAGAAGAGAGAGAGAGAGAGAGAGAGAGAGAGAGAGAGAGAGAGAGAGAGAGAGAGAGAGAGCGGATCAATGCATAAATAAATCAGTCAACTGGCAGCTAACAACCGACTGGATCGTTAGATATATACAACAATGTATATTATTAGATAAATAGAAAAATCATACAAAATAAGTTTAAACTGAAGCAACTTTCAGAGAGGGAGAAGGGAAGGTGAGGGAAGGAAGAAGGACGGGGGTGTCGCTGGAGGTGGGGGGAGAAGGTAGGTGGCGCTTTTTACTGTTGTGTTCGTATCCATTTCTGGCTAATGGAGTTTTTGCCTCTTGGTACAGGGACAAGTGTCGTAATTCTTTACAATTAGTGATTCACGATACCCTTATAAATTACGGCACTGGGTGTAATACACTGTAGCAAAATCTCGTTCTGATACGAGTGTTCGTTACAGAGTTATTGCCAAAAAACGTGCTTGCACTGTCTCTGAAACCCATAGTAGGTCACAGTTACTGATGTAGTAGCCGGCATCTTTCACCCACAAGTTCATAACACAGAATGACCTTCGCTTCCTGAGCAAGAGAGTCAAGTATTTATTGCAGTTCGAATACGACATTAAATTGGAACACTAAAATCCCTGCACTATTGTGAGGCTTAAACAGAGGGATACATTGCGAAACTTAAAGCATCTAAATTTCGCTCATGAGGAGTTCACAAGTAATTTACACACAAGGCTCGAATATAAACAGTTTTTCTAAAGGGAGGTTGTCACTCGAAGGTAGTTGTATTAGTATATTAAAATACCGCGGTTCACAGTCATCCAAAGTCAACGACAACAGTACACTGAAAAAATTGGGTTGGTCAGTGGAAGAGAAATATAAACATTGTTAGAACAAATGTCACTGGCACACCTAACCTAATGCTCTTTTCTAGCTCAAGCCAGAGGAAATCAAGACAAATAAAAAGACAAGCGGCGCACACTCCCCTTCAAAGAAGGAGAGTAACATTTCATGAGCAAAACTGAAGCAGGGAGAGAATGATGAAGCTTCAATTCAATTCAATCCGGCGGAAATACAGACGTCACTGATTAAGAGAAAAACTAAAACCACGAATCTAAAACTTATACCATTTAAAAACAGACTAGAATGTAAAATTCAGGCCAAAGGTCAATCGCTGGGACCTAAGAGGTCATTCAGCGTTGAAAGGCAAATTGACAGTAAGAAGATTTGAAAGGTGTAACGGGAGGAAAACAAGTGTTTGCGAGATTGGAAAGTCAGATGGAAGAAAGAATATGAACGGAGGTACAATAGAAGGAATGAGAGAGGTTGCAGCTAGGGGCCGAGGGGACGC
The DNA here is from genome assembly GCF_015104395.2 of Macrobrachium nipponense. Lineage (NCBI taxonomy): Eukaryota > Metazoa > Arthropoda > Malacostraca > Decapoda > Palaemonidae > Macrobrachium > Macrobrachium nipponense. The sequence continues at coordinate 42,543,874 of NC_061104.1, forward strand.
CGAAAAGATCCTCAAGTAATGCCTACAGTGCACCACGTGAGGTGCACTGACGGCACTACCCCCGTAAGGCTAGAGGGTTGCAATTTGGTATATTTGGTGATTGGAGGGTAGGCGATCAACATAAAAATTAAAATTTGCAGCCCTCTAGTCTCGGTAGTTTTTTACGATCTGAGGGCGGACAAAATAAATGCGGAAGGACAGACAAAACCAGTACAATAGCTTTCTTTTACAGAAAAATAAAATTCCTAAATTTAAAACAACTGAAAATTTGTAGAACGAGGTTTATTAAGGTAAATATACAGATAGATACATGAACTAATCCAGACCCAATGCATACATAATCCAGAGAGAGAGAGAGAGAGAGAGAGAGAGAGAGAGAGAGAGAGAGAGAGAGAGAGAGAGAGAGAATGGTTGCAACCAATCTCGACGACATAATTTCTTCAAAAGAGCGTATAACAATTACGGGATAAATTATACTAAATAATTAAACACAACAGCTATAAAGGAAAAGCAGAAAAAAGTACGGAAGCGTTCAAATCTCTGAAAAGAGGTTGCCTATAAAAGTTCCCTTCTTTCGAATCATTGTTTTATTCACTAAACTCCTTTTACCAATATCACAGAATAGCAATGTAAAAACTCAGCGAACTTGGCAACGCTCAAAAGAATCTGTTTTATTGTTCAGTTAAAGTTGTGCAAACAGAAATGTTAGCGAGCTTCTTTAAAATCTCCTTCCTTTTTCTAGTACCTCTTATTTTCAAACACTTTTTTATGAGTAATCTCTCTCTCTCTCTCTCTCTCTCTCTCTCTCTCTCTCTCTCTCTCTCTCTCTCTCTCTCTCTCTCCACAAACGCATACGCGAACAAAAATAAAAATAATAAAAAGGAACGTTTGGAAATATTGGCAAAACAAACCCTAAATTCAGAATATAACTAATCTGTGTGTGTGTGTGTGTGCGCGCGCGCGCGCGCGAAAACAAACGCATAAAATATGGTAAGGAGGGCAGGGTGTTTGGAATTTTCGGTAAAACGATCACCGAATTCCGAAAGCCCTTTTAGTTGAGTAAGGTGGGCCAGTTCTTGTCCCTCAAAGACTTAACTTTCGCAAGTTCCTCAAGAACAATCAGCAGTCCACTTGAAGGCTGGTACAGAAAGGAAGCCTTTGTTGAGTGTTGGACCACCGACACCAACAGCCTTAAGACTAAGGGGTCGAGGGGCTTTCACAAAGCTATTCTTTGACGTGTGTACGTAAGCTTGCATCCATGAAAATACTGGTATGCGTTTGTCTTTCCTTAAATTGTAAATATGTGACTTTTGATTTTATCAGATTCCTCAGAGTAATTTCCACATGTTTTCACACACTACATTAGAAGGATAATAAATTAACGTAAATATTGTAGAGAGCTGCCATGTAACACACGTTAGAAAATTATTAAACGAATAATTCAGGAAAGATGGATGAATCCTGTCGTGTAAGAAAAGTTTCCTCAATTCATATTTAATTTGGGCTTGAAGACTGACAATGGAACCGTAGCAAAAATAAAAAGTAGGGTATAAAGCACTCTCACATACTCTTTGTAATGATGATACGTGGATTTCTATGTGCGTGTGTGTGCGTGTGAGGAAGATTAATATATACAATACAATTCATACGCAGCAGAAAATAAATAACGCAAAGCCATTCTTTAAAAAACAAAAAAGGACATTCCAGTAATGAGTGGAAATTTCATTGCTTTCTAATTTTCCATTTTTGCCGACGTTTGTCAATAAAACCTGCTTCATTTGCGGCAAACGTCAGTTCGTCCGATAAACTTCTGAGAGCTCTCAAAGTGGAGAGAGCATAGCCCTCAACGCTCCCCCTTGGTCTCGCAACAAATATCTAAATCTTTACGGCTGCTGGAGAGGACTGCAATCTCTGCTGGAATGCGCGCGTCATTGGGAGAGCTCGGGACCCAGGCAACCTTCGGGTCTGCGTAAAACTCTGCGGAAACATTCTGCCAAATTTAACTACTAGGTTTTTTACTTCTATGGTGCATGTTGGATTTTGCATCCACTGTTTATACGACGAAAGCAACGTTTGGATACAAGTTGCAGTCCACATTTTATGGATACAATTTCACAACATTTTATCATGTCTGGATAGACGATATTCTTGTTTTTTTTATAGAATAACAGTAGTTACTGCGTTAAATCACCATACGCATTAATATTAAATAATGCTTACTCCATAAATTTTTTTTTATTTTGACTTTTAATATAAAGTGTTAACTAAAACATTGCAAATCCCAAAAATATTTTTCCTTAATAATAGCATCTATCCTATAAATTATAAAAGTACTAAAATCAACAAACAATAAATAAAACTTCCTTTCGAATAATCCATTGTAGGTGTGTGTGTGTGTGTGTGTGCTAGTGACTTTACACAGCATTCCTACTGCCAATATCAACTTGCTGGACCTGACGGCAGTTAGCAACAACATCACACTAATATTACCAGGTCGTCGAAAGTATATGCGTTGCTTATAGAGTTCACTCATACTATGCACATCACACTACGCACTTTTAAATTTGACTGAGGAGTTCGGAGTGCAATTTCACTTTGACCCATCTAGTGCTGCAACAACGTAACTCGAAGACCCGACTGAATAACTAAGTTAAAAGGGTAAGTAAACGAGTCCGGGAAACTAGGAGATATTCTTAAAACTGCGTCAAATTTCGGAAAATGTAGATGAGGCTTTATGAACAGCGCAAAATAGTCGATACGGTCATAAAATAATCATCAATATCAATAATCACAACAACAATAATGATTACGATTAATCTAAAATAAAGCTAGAGAAACAACGTAAACATTAATCGGTAGGCACGGCAAAAAAAAAATCGAAATTTGTCCGAACCGACCAAAACAAATTAAGTATGAGAGCCATACAATCCAATTTTTCAACAGCTAGGGTTTATTATCGATATAAATATTCATCAATACTTGACAAGCATCGTCGATAAAGTAATGAGCTCGATACCATTAAGAAAAGTCGCTCAAATGTGAAGAGCCCAAAAAATTCAAACACTTCAAATGGCACCAGTACCGGCATCATCTGCTGAAAATCCAGGACACTACATCAATTATTTGTGCATGTGAAAACGAGAAGTTAAATTAAGCGTTTCGTCGCGATATGAGAGAAAGTGAATACCTACTATTCAACCTTAGACCTGGTAATCCGCAGCTTCGCTTTATTTACAAAAGTAATTTCTTGTCCTTGTACACAGGGAAACATCAACCTTAGCTACAACAATTAATATTTCTCTGCTAGGAAGAATCAGAAAGACCTAAGAATTTACAACGGTAATGCAGAATCATTTATGCAGATCCAACTGTACACAACACAATATTCAGAAAAAGATCCGCCTACCGAAGAAGTATAAGCACTAAAATACTACTGCGTGATGGAGGAGAAAGTCGTTGTCTTTCTTATGTCAGCAATAATGTGAACTTAAGACCCTTTTCCATTCCTTGTTTCATGGAATGAGAAAAACCAAATCCGATTAGAGAGGTCAAGAAGGACGTGCCTTTTTCTAAGCCTGATTCAATTCAAAATGTAATTACCTAATACCCACTATGAAAAGGGTACTCACGCAAACAAAACCAAAGAATCGTTTTCAGCCGCGGCCCGGTGATGGCTAACGTTAACCTTAAATCAAATATAAACTACTGAGGCTAGCGGGCTGCAATTTGGGACGTTTGAAGCCTGGAAGGTGGATGATCAACATACCGATCTGCAGCCCTCTAGCCTTGGTAGTTTTTGAGATCTGAGGGCAGACAGAAAAAGTGCGGCCGGATAGACAAATAGCCATATCAATAGATGTCTGTTATAGAGAATAAAAACCATAAATTCCTGACCGCTCCAAATCTGAAAAGGTACAAAAGTCAACAGAAAGCCTTCCAAAGCCTACCCTCCGACGAAAAAATAATAAAGATATATAAGATAGATAATTGGTACTGGCTTCTGTGCGGAAACCTGGGCAATTTACTCCCACGTATGTCAAAATTGGGAGGGAAAGATGACATCCACTGAGACTCTTATGCCATTTTGTTAAGGATATTCTTATTAACGAAGAACTATCAATAATAGTTATGCGCCAAGGCGTTTCTTATCGTTATTACTAGTATTAAAACATATTTCCAATATGTTTTTCTTTCTGGGGAAACTTAATTATTCCAATTTCTTCCATTTCTATATGAAATAACCCATTATGAAAAATGGACTTCGATAGAAAATGTAACTTTTACTGCTAAAAAATATATCCAGACCTCTTTTTCTTTCTGGGAAAAATTGAATTATTCCATTTCTTTCAATTTCTATATGAAATAGCCCATTATGAACAGAGGATAGCGACAATAAATATAACTTCCTCGTGAAGATTTTGCTTTGCAGAATGCAACAGGGTTCAAGTTATTTTTGAGCCGATAAAAAAGTACTCCTAAAGCAGTGTTTAGTTAAGTCATCATAGACCCTGCACTAGTTTCACTTACTTTTCAACTTCTTTGTTCTGTGATAAGAGACTTGTCACATTACTTTTCTAGTTTCATATATATAATATATATTATTATATAATATATAGATATATAATTATATATCTATATATATATATATTATATATTTATTATTAATATATATTATATATATATATATATATATATATATTATAATATACACACATAATATATATACATACCTACATACATACATACATTTATGTAGGTATGTATGCATAGATGTGTGTGTCTGTGTATGTGTGTGTGAACACATGAGGACGTGTTTGCCGGAAATAAATTCATGACATAATATGAATTCAATCTAGACATGGTTCTGAATTCGTTTTAAGAAAACCAAAACATTTCTTTATCTCTATCTTAACCCATAGCAATCGTATAATAAATACAATGTCACATAATATTTGTGAGTACCTGAATGATATTTTAAGGAACCTATTTTTCAGAGGGAAAATGGTGGGGTCGTGTGCGGGGAGAGAGAGAGAGAGAGAGAGAGAGAGAGAGAGAGAGAGAGAGAGAGAGAGAGAGAGAGACGCAATTAATGACAGTGTGATAGTGGGTAGTAAGGCATCACGTAGCAACAAAGACATGCCAAGGCATTACAGCAGCGCATTCGTCCTTGCAACATTTTACTTTATTTGCCAAAAAAAAAAATCGACAACTATACCAATGCAGCACCAAGCGTTTCAAATTGTCTTTTGCAGGGACACAAAATTGCTAGCAAGCGTCATTAGGAAAAATAGTTTTTTTTTTTTTTTTTTTTTTTTTTTTTTTTTTTTTTTTTTTTTTGTGGGGGGGGAGGTGTTTTACACAGATGGCGACAGAATTTGTCAGACTGAATGCTCATGTATATTTCATTTTTCTACCGGGATCATTTAGCCGAATACTCGTACATTCTCTTTTAATAAATACCCACTTCTCCACACTCACGGTGCTGTTAAAATTGTTCGCGCTCTCATGCATAAAACATCCTGAATTCACGAAGACTGTAATGGCAATGATGAATTTTTCTGAGCAACCTCACTAAGATGCCATTCGCCGCTTGAACGTAAGGACACGCCTGGCCTCATGCTATTCAACGTTAACGAATAAATAAACTTGCGTAATATTCTGGTACATTTAACACTATTCGAGAAGATAAAAACTGGAATTTCCTTCTTAAAAATAATGATGCGGAAAACTATTCATTATACACTAAATTCGCTTCCTTTACTTCGACTTAATAGGAGAAGAAATATATTGGAACGTTTGACAGTCGAGTTTACCATCTACGAATAATACCGGAGGGAGATCAGTCATGAAGTTGGACGAGTATTTCGTCTCTAAAGAATACAGAGGCAACAGAAATCAGCGTCGTATACGTTCGTGCATTCATTCACTATAAGTGCAAAAATGTCACGTTGTCCGGCTCTAAGGGGATCGTTCTCTTAGGGGTATAACTATGTTTTATTATGGCTGACGGTTAATATCCGCAGCCGATGTCACTATAACTTTTTCAGTCTTCCTTCCGATTGGCCAATTTGTTTGAATTTTACGCCATGATGGGTGGCGAGCAGCATGACCTTCCGCAGTCATAGTTACCTTGAGTGATATTAGCTGTGAATATATATTACCTGCCTTCATTATAGCATTTTTTTAATGTTATTGTTCGTCGAAGTTTGAGCGAGATTAAATGCTCCCTTCGAGTACCTTGTTCATGCTCAATGATAAATTTAGATTACTTGTTCTATTAGCGCTTTTGCCTACCTCATTTTACTTACAATTTGCATTATTTTTCATATGAATTATATTATATTATGATAGAGGTTGTCACTCCTATAAATAAAATCTTCAACATGGTCATTAATAACGATGAAGATCAAAGCCGAGAATACATTAAATTCTGACACTTGTTATTTCCAAAAAATATATATATATAATTTCCCAAAAATCAATGACTTAGAAAGAATGTCTAAATTACCCAGATCAAATTCCTATTACACTTTCGTTATTCTTACGTTAAACTGTGTTGAAACACTGCATAGTTTCTGTACTACAATGAAAAAAAAATGGGTTGCAACCTAATTAGTATTTGTATTCATTAGCATCCTGAATGCATCAAGTTTATGAAGTATCCTAATTGCATATATTTACACCTTGTTTTAAGTCTTGGGTTGACCAACGGGATTTACTCTCCAGTATCCTTACATTTGACACTATGGAAAACAAAACAATAAAAAAAAATTAGGCATGTCTGCTGGGTAAAGCTTTGACTTTATTTTTAAGAACCACGAATCTACCGGTTTAACTGAACATTATTTGAAAAAAAGGAGGCTATACTGAATAAGCTCCAAGTAATGCTATGATAATTACACACACACACACATTATATATATATATATATATATATATATATATATATATATATATATATATATGTATATGTAAGTGTGTATATAATATACATGCATACATACGTACATATGTATGTATATATAACATATAGTATACATACATACATATATGTATATGTGTGTATAGATATATACATAAATAAATAAATAAAATATATATCTATATATATATATATATATATACCATATATATATATACACACACACGTACGTACAGCTAATAAAAGTAGGTCCTTCATTGTTCTATTCAGCACTAAAACTAAAAACTAAACATTCCCAGCAAATGATATCATTGGCTGAAACCAGAAACATTCATTTCCATTTCCGTCTGCTATCATGCTTCGGCAATGCAGTTACTCGGTGACACTTGGATAGCAACTCCTCTCGTTATTGTTCTTTATTTCCTTGCTTTGCTGCACTTTGGTTGTTTATTTTCATTCGTTTGCTTCCTAAGCCTCGAAAGTAATCTGCTGGGACTCCAACGAAAAGTATTTGCAGACACAACATCGTACTATTTGCTTCCTGAACTTTGTTAAAGAGAGCGTTGAAATTTGTTACTCACTTTCTTCTTGAACTCTACTGCGACTAATACCGTAACATAACTGAAACAAAACATGTTAGGATGACTCTTTTTGCAACAGGAAATCATGCTATTTTTATATCTATCTTTATATTTTTATATCTTTTTATATCTTCTCATGTGTACTTTTAAACTCATGTTCGTGACAAAGTATATCTAATATTTATTTTACCAATATGTAAACACAACGTACCTCAGTGAACTGTAACTAACATTATACAGGTACGGAAAAACATACTAACGTTGAGCATCTCTTACTAATAATGGTGGTTTCAAGCGTATAATAATACAGACAACACAAAAGGGCACACACACGCGCGCGCACGCACACATACACATATATATACATACATACATACATACATATAATATATATATATATATATATATATATATATATATATATATATATATATATATATTGAGAGAGAGAGAGAGAGAGAGAGAGAGAGAGAGAGAGAGAGAGAGAGAGAGATATTTCAAAACATCGCGGATATATTGTTTTCGTATTTCTTAAATAAATAGAGGGTAAGAAACCCATTTTATTTACATTTGTTAGCACAGCTAAGCGACCAATCTTTCAACGCAAGGTACCTAATCCCGTTTAGAAGGAAAGACGAAAACAAAATAAAGAAAAAAAACAGCATCCTCCTTTTTGAAACCATAAAGGAAAAATCCATCATGAACCGACGCCCTCAAAGAGGGAGGAATCCATCATGACAGGGTTATGATAAATGACCCGACTAATGACGTAGGTACTGCGGGGAAAGACGAACGCTGTGAATAAGGATGAACAACTGCGGCTTACAAACCTTTATATACTTCAAAATTGGAAAACATGGCGTGGCGACGATAATAGACATTTTGCTTTTATTTCACAGTACCCTGAACTGCGTTCAATACACTATGCTGATTCGTTTTGTCTTTGCATCAACAACAAAACTAAACTAAACCATATACTATCTATCTACCTTCTGCTTTAATGATTGCGTCATCCTTAAGTAAATTTGAAAAATATTGTGATCTTCCTCAAAATCGTTGACATGATTAAAAGTATTGTTTACGGAGCTGCCAACGTTAAGCATGAAAGTAACTTCCCTGCTCGCTATAAGAAAAGTTTGACTGATCTTAAAAAGGACAATACTATCCACATTACAAAAGCTGATAAGTCAAATAGTATAGTAATTTTAGATAAAGCTTACTACATATCACGTATGCAAGCCCTACTGGATGATGATGGGACTTATAAAAAAACTAACAAAAAATCCCCTTGATCAAGTCATAAAAAACTTCAATAGCACAGTGAAAAGAGTCCTTAAAGATAAAACAGAACGACTAGGCAAATTGTCTGTCAAATCTCCTTCGCTACCCTACCTGTACGGATTAGTCAAAACGCACAAAGAAAATAACCCTATGCGGCCTATTATCAGTACTGTTGGTTCAATTTCATATAAACTTTCGAAATATATCACTAAGATCTTGTCCCCGTTACTTGGAACCATCTCCGATTCTCATATATATAATTCTCTAGATTTAGTTGATAAATTAAACAAAATTGCTCTTTGCCCCACTGATAGATTCGTTAGTTTTGATGTATGTTCTCTTTTTACATAAGTCCCTATAGACTCTATTTTAGAATATCTTTGTAATGAACTAACTCAGCATGAATTACCTTTACCTATAAGTCACATTATTTCACTCACTAGGTTGTGCATTTGTGATTGTAAGTTTATATTCAATAGAGAATTTTATCAACAAATATTTGACATGGTAATGGGCAACCTTTTATCGCCTCTCCTCTCAAACCTGTACATGGAATTCTTTGAAAAAACGCTACTTACCTAATATCATTTAGATTCCTGTACAGTGGTATAGATATGTTGATGACATTTTAGCTGTTCTGCCTGTCGGTATTGATGTAAATGATTTACTCTCTAATTAAATAACCAGGTACCATCGATTAAGTTTACTCTAGAATTAGAAAAAGACAATTGCCTCCCTTTCTTAGATGTTTTGATACATAGAGAACCATTTCAATGTAAATTTAGTATTTATAGGAAACCGACCAACAACTTAACTTACGTTCATTTCTATTCAGGCCACCATCTTAACATAAAAATATCAATTTTTTCTTCTATGTTTTTACGAGCATTGCGCATTGTCAGTCCCTAATATTTGGATCAAGAAATTGAATACATAAGAAAAATAGGGAAAGATTTATGTTATCCTTCACATATATTTGTTATAATAAAGCCCACAAAAAGTTTTATAGTGTAAGTAACACGGAGAAAGAAAATTCTAAGAACATTCTCAGCTTGCCTTATTTTAACGGATTTGAAACCAATAAATCATTGCTAAAAGCCTTTAAGGTCAACCTTGTTTTTACCTATAATAACACACTAAAAGGAATGTTAATAAAAAATGGCCCAAGAGAAAGCAACAATATAATATATAAAATTCCATGTATGGATTGTCCCTCATTTTATCTCGGACAGTCGAGCAAGGGCCTAGAAGTAAGGTTAAGCCAGCATAAATATTCTGTAAAAACTGGGCAAACATCTAAAGCAATATTCATTCATTTAAGTGAAAACAACCACCGAATAAATTGGATTAGTAGTCCAGTAATTGCAAGGTCAAAAGATGTCTTATCACGAAATCTTTTAGAATCTGCTTTAATACAACTTACTTCTCATTGTAATTTCAATATTAGTCGTGGACTGTTTCATTTAGACCCTTGTATTTGTAACATGTATAAGAATGACCTCAAAGATATAATTACAGACTTAAATAAAGATTACTTGCCTTAGAGATATCTTCGTTGTATATGTATGTTTAATATGTATTGTGAATATGTTTTTGTTTACCAAAGTTCTGAATAGCTGTCACCTATAATAATCCTTTAATTGTCTTGTCCTTGTGTCTGAGCAGATTGTCATAAACTTTTAATTGTCCCCATGTTTTTGCTTGTTTGGGAAGGTTACTCATCTTCCAGGTGTGTCGGATTCTAGGTAATAATCTCTTTACAATCCTTATCTGTCAGTTATACGACCTTTCGTGTATTGTCATTTCCTCATGTAAGTCAGTTCATCTGTTAAGTAAAGGACGTTTGAACGTCGAAAGATCTCGTGGATACTCCGTTGTTTATTTTCCCTCGTGGCATATACCTTTATTTGTGGATCTAACACGTTCCTGACTTTCGTGATTCAGTTACACACACACATACACACACACACACACACACACACACACACACACACACACACACACACATATATATATATATATATATATATATATATATACATATATATATATATATATATATATATATATATATATATATATATATATATATATATATATATATGGGGATACAATCCACAATGATGTAAAATCCTTCTGTAGTTTTATAAAATACAGATTTCTTGTACAGCAGGATTTTACATCATTGTGGATTCCACAATGATGTCAATCCTTCTGTAGTTTTATAAAATATAGATTTCTTGTAAAGCAGGATTTTACATCATTGTGGATTGTATCCACATTTACTTAAGAGGTACGACATCGTACCTAGTTGCTTATGTCCGAGATATTTATCTGGGTGGTACTAACCCTCCCCTCCTTCCAATAATGTCTCCTATCGGCCAATTTGGAACTTGAGGCTCGTAGGATTCTATTATGCGTGTGTAAGTTTACTAGAAATTGTTAGGTTACCCACCAAACACTGAGTTTGTAACAGTAGCAGCAAATGTAAAAGTTGAACTAACCTCACCATAAAAATAACCTCATTTTTGTCTATTTCTTACAGATTCCAACTTGAAGTAAGCAAAGCACTGTAGATCCTACCCGAGGCTCACATGCCTCTAGTATATGTAAGGGCATTATTTAGCTATCAACAGTAAATATAAGTAGTTTTTTCTTGATGACACTAAAAACAAAATACGCAATTTACCATGGGTTTTGAAAGTTACCCATTCATTATCAAAATCATAGCTTAAGTTCACGGTTGACGTGTGAATATACTTAGAAAGGCTGAAGTTTAGTATTTCACCGTCAGATTAAACAAGAATGTTTTCTAAATTATTTTTCTATTCTACCAAACATTGGGTATTTCACCCGCCTTGAGCAAGTGATGGTAAACACAGGTTTTAAAGGACTTATCACAATCATTTAAGAATATTATAATAATAAACGTACTTAATGATGGAAAAACCGTCCGGCAAATGTAAAATCCCATTGTATATTTATGTTATTAATTTACGAGATAAAGCTTCCAATAATTTTCAGTTAATTACGCACTAAAATTAATTTGTCTAACATTAATTAAATACAGGGATTCCCTCGGGAAACATAACGTTTTTGCTTCATTTACATAACCACGCAAATCACATACTACGCACAAACACACACGAACGAACGACCGAACGAACGAAGCGTCCCTCTCGTCATCGACGTCTACCAGACGAACCGAGATCGAGATATGACGACCTTCATCATGAAACCTAATCTCCTCCTAATTCTCGAAGACATGCGGAGCCCATTCTACCCTTCGGAAAAATTTCATTATGGGAACTCATTCAATTCGAAATCTGATGGATTCCATTCGCTCGCTGGCAACCCCGACTCTCACCCACCGCCCTACCTCTCTCTCTCTCTCTCTCTCTCGTAAAAGCAATTCGAAAGCCCTGGGCATTACCGTCTTCTCCATCGTCTAATCTGACCATATGGTGCTCGGCCAAGCATCGATACTGGACTCCATTCGGCAAGGCCGTCCACTTCATTACTAGACTAATGGCATACTGGCCTATTCATGGGGTTCGATTTGACGCTGGGGAGAGCAATGAAGCGCGAGTAAGGTCTTCCAGCTCTTATGCATATATCAATGCGGCGGTGAACTTCAGCGCCCGATTAAAAATAAATATAAATAATAACATTCTCGGTGCTATTACGCATACCTAAGAGGGAGTTAAAATAGTTCTTAATCTCAAGGTAAGATCCCGCGGAATAACATTCCATGATGTGAAAGTGATAGAAACAAGACCAAATGTAATCTAAAAATATAATAAATACTAAAAATGAGATTCATTAAAAGGGAAAAACTTGAGCTCCCCTAAAAAGGGAAAAACTACTTTCACATACATTTGTGCAATCATTGTTATGTTCAATATAGTCAGGTGCTTAAAAACATAGCACTCAAAATCCGTAAAATAAAATAATTTCAACACAATCACTTGAATATTAACATCAAACAATACCAGAGATCAAAGATCATGAAAGTGGACCAATTAATAATAATAATAATTGAAAAAGAAACCCACAAATTCACTTTGTAACTTTGTTACTTAGAAGTAAACAAGTTACAAAGTGAATTTGTGGGTTTCTTTTTCAATCTTCAGAAGAAAACTGAAAGAAGTTTTTGTTTGGTTAAAATAATTAATAAATAATAAATTAATAATAAATAATAATAATAATAATAATAATAATAATAATAATAATAATCATAACTAATAATAATAATAATAGCAAAAATGAAGAGAGGGGAATACAACTATTGATAAATTAATTTCACACACTAAGTACAAAGGCCGCCCAAACAAACAAATAGCCACCATCACAATGAGATGTGTATTTGCCATTAGTCATTGGTTTTAAAAATGCTAATGAGATCTCAACATTGTGTCTGATCTGCAATTGCAACAACATAAATTTTATAAACTTACGCCCAATGTTACACATCCACATGCGGATGTAAACACATTTTGATTTTGTAAGTAAGTAAGTAGTATATATATATATATATATATATATATATATATATATATATATATATATATATATATATATAATATATATATATATATATGTGTGTGTATACTTACAAAATCAAAATGTGTTTACATGCGCATGTGGATGTATAACATTGGGAGTAAGTTTGTAAAATTGCAGATCAGACACAATGTTGAGATCTCATTAGCATTTTTAAAACCAATGACTAATGACAAATACACATCTCATTGTGATAGTGGCTATTTGTTTGTTTGGGCGGCCTTTGTAATTTGGTGTGTGAAAGTAAACTGATCAATAGGTTGTATTCCCCCTCCCTTCATTTTGCTTTTATTATTGTTATTATTACTGGTCTACTTTCATGATGTTTGATCTGAGGTATTCTTTGATGTTAATATCTAAGTGATAGTGTTGAAATTATTATATTTCACGGATTTTCAGTAATATGTTTTTAAGACCTGTCTATACTGAACATAACAATGGTTGCACAAATTTATGTGAAATTAGTTTTTCCCTTTTTAGGGGATCTCAAGTTGTTCCCTTTTTAGGGGATCACAAGTTGTTCCTTTTATAGGGGATCTCAAGTTGTTCCCTTTTTAGGGGATCTCAAGTTGTTCCCTTTTTAGGGGATCTCAAGTTGTTCCCTTTTTAGGGGATCTCAAGTTGTTCCCTTTTTAGTGGCTCTCAAGTTGTTCCCTTTTTCGGGTATCTCAAGTTGTTCCCTTTTTAGGGGATCACAAGTTGTTCCTTTTATAGGGGATCTCAAGTTGTTCCCTTTTTAGGGGATCTCAAGTTGTTCCCTTTTTAGGGGATCTCAAGTTGTTCCCTTTTTGGGGGATCTCATTTTGAGTATTTCTTGTGTATTTTTAAATTACATTTGGTCTTGTTTCTATCACTTTCACATATTTCAACTCCCTCTTAGGTATGCGTAATAGCACCGAGAATGTTATTATTTATATTTATTTTTAATTGGGCGCTGAAGTTCACCGCCGCATTGATATATGCATAAGAACGAACTAAAAGACCTTACTCGGCCCTCATTGCTCTCCCCAGCGTCAAATCGAACCCCATGAATAGGCCAGTATGCCATTAGTCTAGTAATGAAGTGGACGGCCTTGCCGAATGGAGTCCAGTATCGATGCTTGGCCGAGCACCATATGGTCAGATTAGACGATGAAGAAGACGGAAATGCCCAGGGCTTTCGAATTGCTTTTACGAGAGAGAGAGAGAGAGAGAGAGAGAGAGAGAGAGAGAGAGAGAGAGAGAGAGAGAGATTGGGATGTGGGTGAGAGTGGGGGGTGGCCAGCGATCGAATGGAATCCATCTGATTTCGAATTGAATGAGTTTCCATAATAAAATTTTTCCGAAGGGTAGAATGGGTTCCGCATGTCTTCGAGAATTAGGGGAGATTAGGTTTCTCGTAAATTAATAACACACACACACACACACACACACACACACACACACACACACACACACATATATATATATTATATATATATATATTATATATATATATATATATATTGATATAAAGCCCCTTTCCGATTGACGAGCTCGCCTACCGATTCGGTAGTCCGAAGTTCGATTCCCGGCTCTGCCAACGTGGAAGCAAAGGAAATTGTTTCTGGTGATTAGACATTCATTTCTAGATATAATGTGCTTCGGATCCCACAATAAGGTGTAGGTCCCATTGCTAAGTAACCAATTGGTCCTAGCCATGTAAAAATATCTAATCCTTCGGGCCAGCCCCAGGAGAGTTGTTAATCAGCTCAGAGGTCTGGTTAAACTAAGATATATTTAATTTTTTCCTTCCCTTAAGGGGAACGGTTAAAAAAATTATTATTGAATCCAGAATTAAATGAACGGCAAGATGGAAGAAAAAGAATATGAATGGAGGTACAGTAAAAGGAACGAAAGCGTGAGAGATTAATACCGTGACTCCCATCACAAGAAACAAACGGCTAACCTTAAATTTTTGTAAAAGTTAATTAAAATCGAAATCTCCTAGGCCATGAAATATATTAAAATGAACAGGCATGATCCGACCTCCATCTTACTCGGGGCGCATGCTAAAATCTACAGTCAAACAGCGCGTTGTTTCACCAACGAAAATTAAAATAAATACGGTATATTTTGTTAGAAATAATTTTTTTGCAATGCTTAACTTGCACATTATTCATTTTTACATTTTCAATTTAATAAACAAATCATAGATATCCTATCCTAAAATTCCTGTATCTTTAATTCAACGGAAAACCTTTTTCAGACCTTTTTAGGCTCTTCCATAGGGCTTTCCTACCCACCAAAACAAGAACATCAAGAACAAGAACAACAGCAGCAAAGTAGTTCGTGGGCTTACTCCCCGGGGAAGCTATGAAGAGAGAACAGCTAAAACTGGAGTTTGTAGAGGACCAGTCAGTTAACAACCTATATATAACAGCCGTAATTACGAAAATGTCCGTGAAAATTCATAAGGAAACCGACCAGCAGCAACTTTCTCGGGTTAATGAGCATGCAACCTGCACTTAGGCAAAGGAGAATTGTCATCCAAAGCTTAATGGGTCACTAACATTAAAATGCAAAAGTTTCCGACCTTGAAACCCTCGTAAATTATGCATGTGCAGTGATTTAATGCCAAATCTCTCTCTCTCTCTCTCTCTCTCTCTCTCTCTCTCTCTCTCTCTCTCTCTCATATAAAATAATGGAATTTCAAAAAGTAAAAAGTTCGTTTCTAATACACACATAAGTGTGTATATATATATATATATATATATATATATATATATATATATATATATAATATATATATATATATATAGAGAGAGAGAGAGAGAGAGAGAGAGAGAGAGAGAGAGAGAGAGAGCTTATAAATACACTTGGACTTTGCATTACAACATTTTTTTCCTTCATGCGTACTAATTCCCTATACAGGCGCACAAAACTGTTTATTAAATCTGATCTAGGTTCCTGGATCACGATTTCCGCCATCCAGAAACCCTATGGATGAATTGTTTACAAAATAATTGCATAACTTTATCAATATTAATATTTTGCTTAAATTTCCATTTAAAAAAAATAAACACCGATGGTTGTACTACCTGATGTGCATATACGTGTGTCATGGTGTTCATGTTTTGTAAATAAAAATTAAAAATCGTTTGTAGGTAATCACAATAGTAAACTAAACCTTTGCTTATCAGAAATGCGTTTTCTTCCTGAAAAATGAACCCTCTAAGAATTGTGGAAGATTCAACGAGACAGTACATTGAAATCATATGGAATGAAAAATTTCAGAAAAAGGTCTTTCGAGGACGACTGAATTGAATTGAATATAGAATTTAGGCCAAAGGCCAAGCACTGTGACTTATGAGGTCATTCAGTGATGTAACGGAAACTGACGTTAAAGGGTTTTACAGGTGTAACAGAAGGAAAACCTCGCAGTTTCTCAATGAATCAATTGTTAAGACAGGGTGGAAAGTAAGATGGAAGAAAGAGAACATGAAAGAATATACAGTAAGAGGAACGAAAGGGGTTGCAGCTAGGGGCCGAGAGGACATTCAAACAACCTTAGGTAATGCCTACAGTGCACCGCATGCACTGGCGGCACTAACACCCTACGGGGTTCGAGGACGACAATTCTCTGCCAATAGTGAACAATCCACACACACCCTGGATTCTTTATCCAAATCAAAATCTTTTTTCTAAATTTGATTTACCTCTACCAGAGACTGGCATTACTTAAAAAGAAGAAGAAGAAGAAAAGAAGCCTGGAGAACTTGCGCAACCCAAACAAACAAAGGGAACCAGAACTTTTGTCAGAGTTAATGAAAAGAAAATAACGCAAAAATAACGCTGGTAATTTATTCCAAGTTGATTAATCTCATTATCAGTTTTTGATGAGGGATATCTCTGTTCCCGCAAAATATTGCTCCCAATTAATCAACGAATGCGCTAATAACCTCTGACACGAAGTGATCAATTACCCTGGGTTTATCGATCAGCAACTTTATCGGCGTTCTCTTTAATGGCCACGATGTTATTCATAACTTCCACAGCTTTTCTTTTGATGTGAAGTGTCTATCGCTTTATCAGTGAACAACTTCCAACTCATCTTCCTTTCCGCCCACCAACCCCCCTCTTTTACTGCTTTCTACGGGTCTGGGCTAGATGTAGGCATAAAATAATATATAATTTAGGCCAAAAGCCAAGCGCTGGGACCTATGAGGTCATTCAGCGCTAAAAGGAGTAAGAGGTCCAAAAGATGTAACAGAAGGAAACCTCGCATTTGACCTACGAAACAATTGTTAGACGGGGATGGAAAGTAAGATGGAAGAAAGAGAATTGAATGGAGGTGCAGTAAAAAGAATGAAAGGGGCTGCAGCTAGGGGCCTAAGGGACTCTGCCAAGAACCTTAGGGAATGCCTACGGTGCACTGCGTGAGGTGCACTGACGGCACTGAAAAATTGGCAGCTTATAAAGGTTATGAAACAAAACAGAAAACGGAGAAAAATATACAAAAATAAAAATATAAAATACACAGTTAAGAAAAACTATTTGAGAAACGTTAGCATGAAAACCAAAGAGCGAAATGAATTTGTGAACTCAATCTATGAAAAGTCAGCCGGAGTAGAAAAAGAAAGGAAATGAATTTCTGTTCTTGCCAAAAATACATCTTTTACGGATAAGTAAATTCCTACATATAAGTTCTGGTTTCAGGAAATGACAGCACAACTTTGAGGAAATTGGATCTTTAGTTCTTCTTTTATCACAATTTTACTACGCTGTGTCCCACAAACAGCGACTCAATAAAAGCATGGAAAAATATAAACAATGCTCAAAAACGAAAACCCTAATATAGGATCTACAATAAGTCTCAAATTTAAGGATAATTACAATAGGTCGCAAATTTGCATAATCGTCACTTGCATTTCGATTTTGCGTTATGCCTTAATGAGTATCAAGCCTCACTAAATTAAGACAGGCTAATAGAAATAACACTGACACAAAACACATTTTTTAATATATACACTATACACAAAACTTTTTTTTAGTAATATATATATACATACATACGTATATATATAATATATTATATATATATATATATATATATATATATATATATACATACACACACGGTTGATTTTACATCACGAAAAAGGTAAACATGTAATGATTATACGAACAAAGTTACAGCCACGAAGGAAAATTGAAACAACTGAGATGCTAAGCACTTTCGTCTTGTTACCAAGACACACACACACACGCACACACACACACACACACACACACACACACATATATATATATATATATATATATATATATATATATATATATATATATATATGTGTGTGTGTGTGTGTCCTTATGTGTATTTATATGGACAAATCAATGCTATATGCCTACTCACCTTGACCTTATTTTCGGAAAGTATTATAAGTTGACGGTCACAGAGCCTTCTCCACCCCAACTGTGGCCAACCACACTCGACTAACTACTGAGTGCTAAAAGTTCCTATTTAAATCTCAAGTCGCAAATACACACACACAAATCAGATATATATATATATATATATATATATATATATATATATATATATATATATATATATATATCAATATCTACACACACACACACACAAACACACACACACACACACACACACATATATATATATATAATATATATATATATATATATATACACACACACACACACACACACACACTCATAAACGTTCGTCTATGCGACTTCAGCATTTGAGTAATAAGTGTGGCAGCGACCGCTGGGTTGGTTTTATCTGGAACCAACCCAAGTCCAGAGAAAGTGCTTGGTGTTGTGGAAAAAATATGCAAGCCTACACAAACATAAATCCTTCTTTACTGGTGTTTGGCGTCAGCCGATTTTCCGTTTACATTTCTCTGTATTTTGTTGTTCTTTCAGGAAGGCGTTCTGTTCAGGTTGTTGCATGGCCATACGCTGTTTTCCTCACTCTCACACACGCACTCAGACACACACACACACAAGCACAAGCGCATACACAACACACACTATTCTATTACTCACATTACTCAGAGACTGCAAGGTCTCTACAGTGTCAAGAATACCACAAAATAGGTCTCTATAATGACAAGAACACAATGCAGCTCTCCGCCATGACAACAATAACGAATTACTGGTCTCTGAAATAACATGAAATAGACAATATTGACCCCCTAAATGATCAAAATGACAAATCCTCTTCAATGACAGGAAATAAATAATCTGTTTCTCAAACGGCAGGAATAACTCAATGCAGACTAATGTAAAAACCGACAGACCAGGTTTCTGAAATGGTAAGGACATCATCCAACAGAGATCTTTAAAACGCCAGAAATAACGCGATGCAGTACTCTTAAAACTGCAACAACGCCACAAAACCTGACTTTGGAATGGTTGAGGAAACCAAATACAAAACTTTACAAACGGACAAATAGATAAAGGAAAAGGCACTGTAACAGCAACGGTAATCTACATTAAAGACCTCTAAAATGATGAAAATAAACACAACACTGGAATAGCACCGAAAAATACCTCACAGTATAGGTTTGCCAAATGAGGAAAACCTCAAAGCAGCTGCACTATGAAACAATTGTTAGGAGAGGGTGGCTGGCAAGATGGAAGAAAGAAAATGACAGGAGGTATAGAAAACGGAATGAGAGGGGTTGTAGCTAGGGGCCGAAGGAAAGCTGCAAAGAACCTCAAGTAATACCACTAGCCACCTACGGAGACGTCGAACTTGTATATTATAAGCATAATCGCTCACAGCTGAGATTTGGCACTTCCAATATGGCGCACAAAAGTTCAATATGCCTTCCACATCACACTCCAAGGGTATAAAATCCTGAAATGCGAGGAAAATATTGCATTCAGTCATATAAGAGTATGTCGGAAACTGTTACTCCGACGTACAATCACCGTGCATATCTGACCCAAACTGAAATGTCACCTGTTGACAGAAAACACAACCTGCAAATTTAGAGAGAGAGAGAGAGAGAGAGAGAGAGAGAGAGAGAGAGAGAGAGAGAGAGAGAGAGAGAGCATCCTTTCCACTTGTCTGGGCAATGCAATATGCACTCAAGATATCCTCAACGGTCAAACACCAACTTTCTCTCTCTCTCTCTCTCTCTCTCTCTCTCTCTCTCTCTCTCTCTCTCTCTCTCTCCGCCTGCCAGCCACTATAGCCGAGCAAGTTATCAAGTAACAATGCAATGACAACAACCTCATTCATTACAGTCCCATATGAGTAGTGAGATTGAGTGGCTGAACATAGACCGGCATTCGGCCCCTTTCAGTGGCTCTCCTTCCCAATTTTCAGTGGCAATAATAATGCCTCCATCAGATTTACATATTAATCTCGCATGCAGAATAAAAAGATTACTTCATCAGATTTGCATATTAATCTGGTATACAGAATGAAACAGTTCGCTGCGACAGATTCACAAGTTCATCTCATGCACGCTGGGGAGAAAAAGAAATGAAAACTCATCTCTTATACAGAATAGAAAAGATGACTTCAACAGAGTTAAAATTTCATCACACACAGAATGCGAAAAACCATTTCATAAAATTTCCAGTTTCAAAAGACTCACAGAAGATAAATGAATTGTTGCTGGAAATTTCAAATTTCAAACTCATATCCTTACTTCCCCAGGATCATTACTATTCTGAAAGACATCAAGGTAATAATACTATATCTGGGATTTACAAATTTTCGAACAGAGTGAGACAGTCAATAAATAAGAGCTTCTGTTCAGCGTATTACGCAGAAAATAATTTTCTATATTTTCTCGTAATGAACGACGATCCTCTCAATTTCTTTCTATCCACTATTGCCTTCAATTGTTCAAATACAAAAGTATATAAAAAGTACCCTTTCAATTACAATTTCATTTTCACAAATTTCATAATTCGCAGAGATAACCTGATGTGGATAAACACCTGTCGGCTGCATGAGGATTTAGCCTACAATAATAATGAAAAAAATAAAATCCGTGAATTCATTCGATCATATATTTTCGGTATTCAGTCGGGTCAAAGGGTAGTCCGACAACACTCGCCTTAAATGACTCATCTCAAGAACCCCATAATATTCAGCACTAGTTTTCGTATCAGACAAACGACCAAAATGTTTTATTTCCTTCTCATCAAGTTTAAACACTAAACATTTTGTTTTCGACAGCTAACTAAAACATGGGCCGAAGTTTCTTCAGCGAAAGCGAGTTTTCTGTACAGCGCATAACCAAGGCAAGGACCTTGATCAAGGCCACCGAAAATAGATCAGTCTTTAGGTAGTATCGGTATATATATATGTTTAGCCGTGGCCCATTTAATCCTCAGCCGGACGTGGTGGCCTGTATTGTTGCGCTGCCAGAAGCACGATTATGGCTAACTTTAACCTTAAATAAAAAAAAAAAAAACTATCGAGGCTAGAAGGCTGCAATCTGGTCTGTTAGATGATTGGAGGGTGTATGATCAACATACCAATTTGCAGCCCTCTAGCCTCTGCAGTTTTTAATTAAGATCAGAGGGCGGACAGAAAAGTGCGGACGGACAGACCAAACAGACACAATCATTTTCTTTTAACTTAAAACTACAATATCGGTTTTAGTAAACAAAAAATACAATACTATATCAAGTATACAGAGTGCTGTGAATATGTATACAACCAAATGAGCATTTTTATGGAACTTATCGTTATCTATAATCTTCCTTCTATCAATGCCCTGATAGAGCGATGGGTGTATCGATCGCGCACCGCTTAGCAATCATGATAAAAAAAAACTACAGCTAGCAACTAATCTCAGGTATGCAAATACTTTTCTTTGTTAAGTTTCCTCGACACACTGACGTGCGTAAACAAATAGCCACACGCACACACACAAATATATACATATACGTATATTATAGTGTCACGAGGAGAGAGAGAGAGAGAAGAGAGAGATGAGAGTGCAATGAGCCGGAAGAGGAATGAGGAGGGGAGAGGAGAGAGTGAAAGATGAGAGGAGACGAGAGAGAGATGAGAGAGAGAGAGAGAACTGGAAAAAAATCTGTAAACTAAATAAGGACTATTTACATTATTCTCCTCACAGTTAACTAAGTAAAACTATTTACCAATAAACGCTGCAAATACCAGCTGACGTTGGCACCCATACGCAAATGGAACTAGTAGAATTTCGTCGCACTAAAAAAATGTAAAATATGTTCTACTTGTACCTTAAGAAATCCTGCAATAGATCCACCACCCACTCACCTGTAAAGAGAAATTGATGGTTAGTAAAAGTTACCAAAACGTAGAATACTTTCAGGAAAAAATTGTATTCATTTTATATTCTTTATAAACGTGAACAACTTTGGCGATATAATCACAAAAAGGCATCTTAATTATGCACAGAAAGTCTCTTTTGATATTCGGAATGTGAAAATGTACAATGCATTACTAAGTTCTATTATATCTTTCTATAAAGTTGCAGAAAAATATATATACACATGTATATATACATGTATATATATACATACACACACAAAAAACAAAAATACATATATATATATATATATATATATATAAATAAATATATATATATATTATATATATATATATATATCATACTATAATGGGCGTAATGTCTGTCTTTCTGTCTGTTCTGTCTGTCATTCATCACGGCCAAACGGCTGGTCAGATGGGCATGAAACTTGGCAGGGTTATGGTGGGGACCCCTAAGATGGTTTGTAATGGGGTTTCATCCAACCTACCCCCCTCCTTTGTAGGGGGGGGTGAGAAGGGATTCCCTGAAACGGAGCTGTTTCTGGCCGTGAAACGAGGCTGGTTATTCCCGTAGACTTAGTTACTTTACGATTTTTCATACATAATTTCTGTACAACTTCCCCAGAGAAAGTCGCGAATATTTCAGCTTGGACACAATAGAAGATGAAAATTATCATCAATATCCGCAAGATTTTTTGAATAACTTAAATCCATCGGGACTGCCAGTGCACAAAATAACATTGAAGAAGTACTGCCCGGTAATGTCGTTCTTTTCGGAATTTCGATCCTGCCAGTGACATTGCAATGGAACGAGGTACACCGTTATGGAGCTAAACTCCCACGTCATCGAAGCAGTGATAGCAACGGGCCCTCACACTGCCAAACGTCTGTTCATCCCCCGGATTCCTCTGATGCCTTCGGACAACCAGTTTCCGTTCCAGTTACGGCGCAGGCAGTTTCCCATCAACCTGGCCTTCTCATTCACTGCAAACAAGTCGCAGGGCCAGACTTTGGATTGTGTTGGTGTGTTTCTGCCGTCACCCATGTTCACGCATGGCCAACTGTATGTGGCGATGAGCAGAGCAACTGACTGCCAACTTGAAATTAAGTTGTGGACAAACTGATAATATTGTGTACAAAGAGGTTCTGTAGTAGGTATGTATAAAAATCGCCCTTATTTTAATATTGCTGAACAAATAGTACATATAAATTTTTCACTTCTGCACCCGTATTTTATCACCCATCATAGATAGGTCAGTCCTTTGGTGCCCACGGGACTGACAAAGAACATCACATTACTCTGGAACTAAGAGAACAGTAGAGAATTTATTATTATTAATAATATGATTATTTCAGTAGATGAAACCTATTCACATGGAACAAGCACACTAAAGGGGCCACTGGCTTGAAATTCAAGCTTCCAAAGAATGTTGGTTTCAATCTCCCACCGCTAACCCCACACTGCAGCAGTAACTGATAGCGATACATTCACTGATTTTTCATCGCCCTGGGCGAGGCGCTAACTCGCGACGTCTGCGCAGCATGCCACGACGCTAGTGGCCATAGCAGCGGAACCATGAGTAGCTGTGCAGAAATAAACATTACAGCGAAAGAGAGGTTCTGCTTCCGTGACGAAAAGGTCAAACTGTGTAGACTGTAGAAGATGCTGCTGCTGCTTGTGCTGCTCTTTATGGGACACTGCGAGATCTAATCTTCATGAAGCTGCAGTGCCTGCGACACTGCATAATGTAATAGTAATGAAACTGCAGCAAATATGGCACTGTGTAAATTAAACTTTAAACGTACTGCAAAGCCTGGGCAAAACCTCTGCCACATTTGAATAGCATTTAAAATAAAAATAACATAATTGATATGTGATAAAACTTCGACGAATATTCACGAGCCAACTGCAAATAAGCGGGAAAATTCTCTTAAATAAAAACTTTGGGTTTATATCTTTTTTTATAAACACATTTTTATACATTAATAATTTAGAAGAGATTTCTGTTAGCTCACAATACCTAAGAGCACTCAGAAGATGATGGCGGGAGCTCTCGTGAGCTAAGAGCAGTCAGAATTTTGTAAATTTTTCATATGTAAAGACGCGAGTTTACCAAGAGAAAAATTGAAACAAATTTCACTAAAAGGCTTTATATTACCAATTTAGTTTTTTTTTAACATGTAACTATCATTTATGCTAGGAGAGGCCGTTAACATCGCAGCGTAGAGGAAAATAGTAACGATAGCACAGGAACGGGCTCAACCACAAACTCACGAACTTTAATAGCGGTAAACGGGTAAAAAAATTCAACCACATGAAAATTAGTTCCAACAGTACTTACTAACAATTATTCGATTCACTAACGTAATTTCGATTTAACTAGAGCACTATGAAGTGTTTTGTTGTCTTTACTTCTTAAAAGTACTTCTCAAAAATTGGGTCACTTCCATACAGATTTATTCCAAAGTAATTTCGCATCCATTTCTCATTACCATAATCATTTGAAGGATATCATTTCATTGAATTAGCCCTCAGGAATATATGCACCTTTATAATAATAATAATAACTGCTAATGTTACCTTCACTTTCATTTTCGAAAACATGCTATTTTCTGAAACAATGCAAATATTCAGCTCACAAAGCAAAGCAGCTTTCGCCTTTGCACAAGATGTAGAACTCGTATTTTATTCTGCAAGAAGATTCTACCAGAGCTCTGTCGTAATACTCAGTCTACATAAAAAAAAAAAGCTCATACCAGAATTCGCGACAACGTAAATGTTCAGAGGAGAAATAAAATCCACTGTTTTTCTAATATTGCAATACAAATCTCCAGTCCAAAATTAAAACGCAGTGATCATTCGCTTATACGCTCAGGTACTATATCGGTTGAATAGTAATGAAAATAATAACGGGTTAGAATTTCTAATAAAATTAGATAACTTGCAAGAATTACTTAAGAAAATCAACTTTCTGCCTTAACGAGTGACTTTCAACACAAATACTGGCAGAAGTTATAATATGATACATTAAGGAAACCCGCGAGAAATAAATATACACAGAAAGAAAGGGATATAAATATATATATATATATATATATATATATATATATATATATATATATATATATAATATATATATATACATATACCCCTTACTTTCTGTATCCTCTACCATCATTCCCATTCAATGCTTACCTATATATATAGGTAATGTATTAATCTAGCCCAACGCAAATTGAAAATACTTCTGCGTTATAATTGCACCTACATGTGACAATAGAGAATCGTAAATATTTCCTGCCTCAGAATAAAATGGTGATATCCTCTAAGTTAAACAAGTGCAAAATTTAGTTTGCCAGCTCCCAATCCACATCACGGAAAACTGCGGGATGAAGCTCTTAAAATTCTCCTCCCTGGAATTACCTTTCGACGTTGAAGACACAATGATGCTTGCTTTTTATTCCAGTGTCAATAAACGCTTCCAGACACTGGAAGTTCGCCCTTGCTATCGTAAATTTCCTGCCGAACCCCATGAATCAAGAAACAGACGATTCGTCACGGAGAGAGAGAGAGAGAGAGAGAGAGAGAGAGAGAGAGAGAGAGAGAAATTCTTCGAGATAACAGTGAAAGGTTTTACACGGAAGTCATGTTTTTTTTTTTTCTTTCTTTCAACCTCATTTCCGCTGGTGGCACAATTCCAAGAGCTCTAACGGTCCTGTAAACGTGAAGCTCTTTTTCTGTCTCTGTTCCACTCATGATATATAAGATATATATATATATATAGTATATATTATATTATATATTAATATATATATATATATATTATATACACACACACCCCCCACACACACACACATATAATATATATTTATACTATATATATATTATTATATATATATATATATATTTGTGTGTGCGCGCGCGCGTCGCGAGGGACACTGGAATGGAGATTTACGCACCAAATACTGCACACTTGATACAAAGTAAAGAAAAACAAAAATACCTTACGAGAAAAAACATTATGCGGATGACTCTAGTTTACTTTTTTCTCCTGTGAAGTCCGTAACTTCTTAATCAAACAGTATATATGTTATTAATCGGCCGTTATACTGGATGTATTCCATCCTACCATACAGAGGATCTGCTATAAATTCAACGAGTCAAAAATGCGCCGAAGCTGCCTCTCAGATGAGGTAGAGTGAGGGTGCGTCTTCCGCGCATCCGGAAAGCGCTGTCAAATGCAAGGCAAGAGGGTTGCAATATGGTATGTTTGGCAGGTTGGATGATCATCATACCCATTTGCAGCCAACTAGCCTCTGAAGTTGATTTAGATCTGAGAGCGGACGGAACAAAGTGCGGACGGACGGGGAGACAAAACCTGCACAATAGTTTTCTTTTGCAGAAAAATAAAAAGGCCACTATTAAATGTTACTTTATTTATCATAAATTTTTAAGTTGTTCTGTCCTAACGTTGAAATGTGTGTTAATGGTTAACAAGAGATTGCCGTAATATGTATACTAGTTGGAATGCGTTCCTCTGTGTAAATTCTTTTATTTCCAAATGATTGCATTTACCTATTCTGTACGTGTTCATACGTCCCTAGTTTGAAGAACTGGCGTAAGCCATTTTTTCTCCATTCCGAGAAAAATGGGCCTCAAAGATTTTGATATTATTCAGAGCTTCTAATTAGCTCATCTTCTGATGATATTTTGTTTGAAAATGTGACAACACAAACTGCTGAAGTCTTGCTACGTTGTAGTAGAGAATAAAAAACTGAGTCACTCTGGCAGAGAGAGAGAGAGAGAGATGGGTTACACCAGTTCGTCAAGACAGGGATGAATTGCATCGTCACCTTTGCTATTCGAATGTACTAAACTTTTCTTGCAATGGCCGAACCAAATCTGGTCAGATATTCCTTTCTCTGTATTAAAAAAAAAAATAAATAAATAAAATGGGAAAAAAAAAATCCTGGTTTTCACCACAAGTCTGAAAACAGCATAAAGTCATTTCGACCGAACACCAACATGAACGCACGCTTCGTTTTTATTAAATTCACTGTTATGCAAACAACAAACTTTCATGAAAAACGAGACGAATACACTGACTTGCAAAGCAAGTCTCCATAGAAAGAATATCCACGTGTGAAAAAGAGATAAGAGAAGAATAATATCTTGAGCTACAGCCACGCAGCATTCCTCAATAATGAATATAAATGAGAGAAATACATTTCCTCAATGGGCCTTTCTTGTCAAGTTTATCATCTCCAACAAATGACAAAAGAAAATGACACCTAGGCTAACAATACAATATGGGAGGAAAAAGACAGTACGAACTCAGAAGTACGTTACCTCTTATTCTATCTTCATACATATAAACGCATACATAATACACACACACACACACACACACACAAAACATTTATATATAAAATACATATATACACATATTTACATCTATATATGTGTGTATATATATAACATATGAGCTTTTTCCTGACATTAAAACGAGACATAGCGAAATGCATAAAATAACATGAACACAGTGGCGTTAAAAGTAATCTATTCATATAATATTTAATACACGCATTACTCAAGGGGAAAAATGATTGGCTACAGAAAAGACACTAAAGATCGACATAATAACTACATCATATGACCTTACTAAGAAAAAAAAAATAGTAATGCAAATCCAGTGTTCCTAGAATTCAGCGAGGAAAATATCAAAAGTTTGCATACTACAAAATATCAATATGTTAAAAATTCACGAGCCATACTAAAGACTAAAATAAAATGCAAATGGGGTCTAAACATGTAAGCAATGCAATTGCTAATTATCAAACGAAAGTAGTTATATACATATATATTGAAATTCACATACATACATATATATATATATATATATATATATATATATATATATATATATATATATATATATATATGTGTGTGTGTGTGTGTGGTGTGTGTGTGTGTGTGTGTGTGTGTGTGTAGTGGGAGTGTATATGTATGTTCTATAGATTTATGTAATTTACGTGACTTAAGAAATTTGTAAAGCGTAGGAAATGTAGGGAGGAGACAAAATTGGTTGAAAGGGGTTAACATAAATTAACAAGTAAAAATATCGTCTTTCCTGTACACCGTATAATCAAGACCACCGAAAATAGATCTATCTTTCGCCACGGCCCATGAAATTTTAACCACAGCCCGGTGGGATTCGAACTTCCGCCTGGTTGGGGGTTGGGAAGCGTCGACTTACAGCTTACTCTTTGACCACTGAGCCATCAAGAGAAAAATAAGTGGAAATCGACTCTGCTGTACATACTCCTGTCGAATTCAGTATTTTGTTCTTAAGAATCGATATCAGCCGACTCCCACCATGATACTTGACTGATAAGTTTGTAACACGTGGCTAATTATGAATTTTGTCACGTGCACTGATTTTTCTATGTTCACAAATTTGACAGTCTTCAAAGAGACATTGCTCGTCGTTTGCTCCCGATAAAGCAGCAGTTTTGTTTAAAGAATTAGTTGCTTAATAAACCTACACACAAGGTAATTAGCATTATAGTATATATAGTTATATATATATATATATATATAATAGATATATATCTATATATATATTACACATACATACATGTATGTGTGTTTGTGTGTGTACTCGCGGTTTTTCTCTGACACCGTCTATACATAACAACGTAACAACGGTACTATAAAGATAAGGATGACACCTAAAAAATAACACGTCAAAAACTATTTTCCTACGAAGCGTTTTCACGAGGGTTGGGCTGGGAAAATAATAACTTTAAGTGCATGAACAGCCATAAAAGGAGATGACGAATGGGAAGGTCCGATAACGTAATCTTGTCTCTTCGTCGCTGTCTGGAGGAGAGGAGCAACACATCAACAGGAAACCATATCGAAATGATTCGGAGAAGAATAT
Organism: Macrobrachium nipponense; assembly: GCF_015104395.2. Taxonomy (NCBI): domain Eukaryota; kingdom Metazoa; phylum Arthropoda; class Malacostraca; order Decapoda; family Palaemonidae; genus Macrobrachium; species Macrobrachium nipponense. The sequence goes on from NC_061104.1 coordinate 42,573,433, forward strand.
TATAAAAAGATTTCCTAATGATCGTCTCGAGCACCAGTTTCCCTCGATTCCTTCTGACTATGAAAATGACACTTTACGGTTTGTCTTTTTGTTCTGTTTTCTTGAAAGTGAAAATCGCGATAAGGGAGATTTATTTGAATTTCCAGTCTACTAACATATGTTTACCTTACTGATAAAAAAAAAAAGTGTAAGGCCCCATTTGTTCCACAGCCAAGGTTCTCGACCGTAAGCTCAACTTAAATAGCAAAGTTAGCACTTGAGTAAAAGTTGTAGTAAAGTAAAATGAATGACGAGTAAATCATTAACAGTAACATGTATCATGTCAACTAACATTTGTTGAAGTTAAGACCATAAAAGGATACACAAACACACACCGTTTGAAGAGAGAGAGAGAGAGAGAGAGAGAGAGAGAGAGAGAGAGAGAGAGAGAGAGAGAGAGAGAGAGGACCGCAAGAACGCGTCGGCATATTAAATGGAGTTTTCCAACTTTTAATTATGACGTACGTTCCAAGTAAATATTACTCGTTGCCATAAATCATTGCTGTGCCTACCACTGAAGAAGAATGCCTCAAAATGGAGAATGTACATAAAAACCACCTGAGGCTTTGAAAATTACATCTTACTTCAGCCGAGTTATACACACGGTTCCATAGAACGTGTTGGATGCTACAAGATCCTCGGATGCGACGTCGATAACGAACATTTCTACCTACTGCCTTAAAAGGCTAAAAGAGAAAAAGAGGATGTAATCCCAAGTGAGCTTATTTGCTTATCAGAAAACCACAATTCCCCGAAGCCACTGTATAACAAACAGAGTACAGCACAATAGAACGACGAGGAACAGTCCTAGAAAACATTCTACAGTAAAATCTCCGAAGTATCCTGGAGCGCTTTACAATTCTGAGAGCAATATTCTTCGGGCAAAATGCAGACTCAGTGTGGCTTCGTTACAATGTGCCAGTCGAGGGGAACTCAAAACCGCTCCCCACTATATATACATATATATGCTGTTACCATTTCCCAAAATCACCTACTCAAAACATTCCCCCTATCTCGAACTGACATTATCGTTGGAGGACCTCCGTAAACAGCAATTGCTATTGACGCCACCAGTATAGAAGGAGTGCTTTTTGGCTTGGATGGTCCTTGTCAGCCTGAAACCTTCTTTATTCTCTCTCTCTCTCTCTCTCTCTCTCTCTCTCTCTCTCTCTCTCTCTCTCTCTCTCTCTCTCTCTCTCTCTCTCTCTCTCTCTCAGGTTAAAAGCATACAATAGTAACGAGCTAACAAACGAATCTGCCGTGCGTTTTTACTGAAAAGAAACATAAAATATTACTGATATTAGACGTAGGATTGTTAAACTGGTGACATGAATTCTTGATATAAATACAGACGGATATTTAGGTACGTGTAGAGCAACAAACACATACACACACACACTATATTATAATATATAATATATATATAATATATATATATATATAGAAATATTATATATATATATATATATATATATATATATATATATATATATACCACACATATACATATATACATGAGAGAGAGAGAGAAGAGAGAGAGAGAGAGAGAGAGAGAGAGAGAGAGAGAATTAATTGCCAACGGGAAAATTCCATTACTGTTCGTGGATCGACGTTCTTTTATATCCACAAAGGCTTATGACTTATAATAAGGATAAATCACTTTTCGAAACTTCAAGGGACTTTTATACCAACGCATGAAATCATCTCGACCTGACTCAGTACTGTATTGCTGAGCACTTGTTACGGAACTAAATACATTTCAGTAATTTCAATGTCCCGCTTTTTCAGGGAAGGTTCGGTTCTACTCGGTTACAGTTCGGGAACATGAGATCCCGAGGTCAGAAATGACGACGCAACGTTTCCGAACTTAACAAATCCGATAACTCTAAATAGACATGTTTTTGTTTTTGCATTTTTGATGAGTGTTGCGAGCATTGACTTTTGAAAATAGTAGACCACTATAGCGATCTAAATATTATTAATAACTAAATCCACTTGAGGAAAAGCATCAATACTCGAGTAAAAAAGCAAATATTGTCTGAATATCACCTAATAATTAAGCAGGAAGTAAACTACCAATGACTGGGATACCAGAAAAGCTACATAGGATAGTGCCGAATACAAGTTATGCGCTCTCGATAGACATTAATTTTGCGTCACATAATAATAAACATATAACAAGTAAAATATGCGCCCGAGTCTCTTCGGCGCAGTCGAGTTTCCTGTACAGCTTATAATGCTGTCTGAAACTCTCAACCGCGGCCCATGGTATCAGCCACGGCCCGCTGGTGGCCTATGTTGTTGGCACCTTTAGTGGTGCCAGACGTGCGATCATCGCTAACTTTAACCTTAAATAAGATAAAAAAAAGACTGCTGAGGCTAGAGGGCTGCAATTTGGTATGGTTGATGATTGGAGGGTGGATGATCAACATACCAATTTGCAGCCCTTTAGTCTCAGTAGTTTTGAAGATCTGAGGGCGGACAGAAAAAGATCGGACGGACATACAAGTAGCCATCTTGGTATTTTCTTTTACAAGAACACTGAAAAAACCAGTCCCGCTCCCTCTGCCATCGCTGTCATCTCGTGAACAACCACCTTTGACATTACGCTCACTGCGTAGCCTTATTAGCTTTTTGAATAACAAAGTACCTCGCTATAACCGACTCTGATCTCAAGGGGATATTAGCAGGAACCTACGACAACAAAAAATTATGACGCACAAATTAATGATTCCCCCCAACAACTCGCTTCTAGGGACACAAACACACACACACTCAATAATCATGTTCGATTTGATATGAACGACTAATATACGTACAGTCATCTATACCGCTTTCGCTGAAAGCGTTTAGTTCTTGCCTTCACTAATACTTTATCGTAAAAGTCACTAGTGTGAACAATCACATTCTTGTTTTAAAATACCAGCAACCTGTACAATGGCCAAGTCGGTATCAAACTTACACATTCGTGTAAATTGCAAACGTACGTACCAAGGCCTTTGGCATACTGTACGGAAAGCATTAGCATTTTTTTAAGAGAAAAGGCTCAGGGGTTGGGGAATGTAGAAACCGATCTTTGACAGATGCTCAGCTGCCTATAACCATTAGGATGAAATTAATCTAGCTTTGTACACAGAGCAGCTACATAATTACTCCATAATCTACGGACCACATTATGGTAAAACAGTAACCTATTATATACAACACTTTAGAGCAGTTTCCAGTGGAAGGTAGGGAGGGAAGGGGAATGACACTATACTCTGTTTTTTTCCATCTGCCCATCCGCCTGTGGTGGTCGTGCATGGTAACACTGCATCCCGGGCTTTAAATAGTTACGCTGTGTAAGGTTTAGGTAAATAAAAGGATATCTGGGTATACATTTGCAACTGAAAAGTGTTTTAATAATTTACTGTATGCGAATTACACCGTTAATATTCGAAATAGGATATTATTGAAAGCCCGGGACGCAGTGTTACCATGCGCAAACACAACAGGCGGATGGACAGATGGAAAAAAAACAGAGTATAGGTACAGACTCAACCCAAGATAGCCTAATATACCCGAGCAGTTCAACCAAACTTTCTTCAGAAGTATCCCAATAACCTGTTACATTATCCTGTGCGTTCGCGTTCCCCGGATTGGGCACTCGACCCGATGATATGTTTGCACACGTGACACGAAGAAGAGAGAGGATCAGAAAACCAATACCCATCAACAGCAGATATAGTATAATATACAGCTCTAGTCCACGGCATCTGGATATGTGAAGCTTAGAAAAGCAATCGACTGGGTGTAATTTTTTTTTATATAAATTGGATTACCAAGTGATGAACTTTGTTTGATCAACTACCGCCATCCATGTTATATCTATTGGGAATTTAGACCTAAGGCCAAGCGCTGGGGACCTATGAGGTCATTCAGCGCCGAAACGGAAATTTACAGTAAGAATGTTTGAAAGGTGTAACAGGAGGAAAACCTCAAAGCAGTTACGCTATGAAAGAATTGTTATGCGAGGATGGAAAGTAAGATGGAAGAAAGAGACTAAGAAACGAGGTACAGTAAAATAAATGAAAGCGGTTGCAGCTAGGGAGCCGAGAGCACGCTGCAAAGAACCTTAAGTAATTGCATGAGGTGCAATGACGGCAAAAACCACCAAAGGAGCATTTATTGGGGTAGGCAAAATACCCGAAAGAGTTTGTTAAGGCTTACCGTTAACAATAATATCAGTCAGCCGCCACAGAAATATAGAATACTATAAGAGGCAAATAAGTGTACCAATATTGGTCATCTTTAAATTGATACATGTTTAGGTGGTGTTAAGAACTAAATAACAGAAAGGTTAAGACCAAAGAACAGAAGGGTCAATACCTCAAAAACAAAAAGGTTAAGATCAAAATTAAAAGGGATAAAACCAAACACTTCAGCAGGTCCGAATGTGATTGAAGTGCGAGACAACCTTGAGGTTTGCGCATTTCTATGTGCAAACTTCAAGACTTACATAATTATATATAGGAATTAAATATATCAAATAAAAAAAACTTATGAACATTGGGTATCACATGAATGTGAAACGGCAGAGATTAAGACCCAAGATAAAAATCGTTAATGAAAAGACCTACCTTAAGAAACTTAATCGATACGCAACAAATGAAAGATAACAGACGATCGGATTGATAAGATAATGAAGCGAGGAATTACATTTTTTTTCCTCATCTCTAATTTTGGCTTTATATCAAAATTAGTGTTTACAAGTCCATTTACAGATAATAAATGCAAGATTAAAGGGCGTCACCTGACAAAGCTTTGAAAGTAGACACATTCATCGAGGGTATTGACCGACATACGCTTTTCCAGTCCACGTGAGGCGCTCATCAGAATTTCCAGCGAATATGAATCATTAGGAAGTCATCCAAGTCCATTAAGAGGATTCCAGTCCGTTATCTAATGTCACTCTACGAGTTCCAGCATATCGCAGTTAGGTATTAAAGTCAAAACATCGAAGTTAGTTCTTCCACAAGGACAACACTGGGTAGAAAGTTGGGCATCATCTTCAGCAAAACTTTAGGAATACAAAGTCCACAAACTTTTCCTTTTAATCAGAATAACTTATAGCCGACGAGAGAGAGAGAGAGAGAGAGAGAGAGAGAGAGAGAGAGAGAGAGAGAGACGTGTCGCCTATTTCATTGAAAGTAAAATTGCTTTCGCAGTAACAGCGAGAGGCAACTGCACTGTTCCCACCAGGGGATAGCCTTCAACGTGAAAAAAGATAAATGACGCTGCAAATATAGCCGTTTCATCACAAAAGGTCCACGGGTCCTGGAATGGCTTTCATTCCATTTCAGAGCAGCAACCTGCCTGTTGTTCACAGAGGGGCAGCAAATGGAATATATACTGAATATCTGATATAACTGCGCAATCTTCATTCCTGATAATCAAAGACAATCTACATTAATAAGACAAGCAAAAAAATTACCAATATAAAACCTCTTTCTTTTTTCTTATTCACTGAGCAACAACAGATTACCACGAAGACGTAACAGAATACAAGGAAAATTCGAATTCTAGAGTAACACAACCAAGTAATAATGAGGAATTTTTGAAAAAATATGCAGCCTGAAACACTCTTCTTTATCGATAGACAAGCTAGTTACAAGTTTTTCCCAAACAGACAGACAGACAGACAGACAGACGAAGAAGTCAAGTTAAGTAAAAGCAAGAAAAACAACTGAAGCAATTACATTTCATATATTTAAATAACAGGTGATCAGTCAAGTTAAGTAAAATCATGTAAAAAACCTGAGGCAATTACATCCCACATCACACATTTAAATAACAGATGATCACATGAACAACAAATACTGTCGGTTTTCCGACTTCATTACTGGAAATAAAATATACCATTCTCCCCCTTCTCACGACCATTTTAATTTCATTATACTTTAGATTGCTCGTATACCTAGAAATTTAAAAATAATAATAATAAAATAACACATATTAATATTAGATGATCTCACAGACAAAAAAGTACTGTCAGTTTCCCGAGTTCATTATTGGACGTAAAATATATCATTCGCCTCCCTCCCGACTCTATTTTAATTCATTTTTGTTCTAATTCACATTTCCCGTGCTGAGAAAGTGTAAAAAAAAACAAAAACAAAGCAATAACATTACACACGTTAACATCAGATGATCACACGAAAAAAAAATAATGATAAATAAATAAATCAGGCGAACCAGCGGAAGCCTTCAGGTGCATCAAACTCCAATCCAAAACTTTTCCAAGCAAAATCCAATCAGAGTCCAATCTCTGTGTTCAGCCGACTGATTTTGAAAGCAATGCAAACTTGGGCAATAGTGTGTTCCTTCGTGATAAAAAAATCTACAAAGAAGCTGAAGAACTGCGGGTCTCAAACTGCATTGTGCAGAATAAAGTATGTTTATATGTGAGTTTTAATGTACTGTATTACATGCATATAAATAACACTAGTCATGGTCATTAGAAAACTGACACAATCATGTTTATACTAATCTTATACATATATATATATAATTATATATATATATATATATATATATATATATATATATATATATATTTATATATATATATAATATGAGTTGCGAAAATACGGAACGTGATGAATATTATATTACATAAATAAATAAAGACAAATTGCACGTCGTTTCTCTTTCCTTCGTGGAGTTCATGTAAAATATATATATATATATATATATATATATATATATATATATATATATATATATATATATATATATATACGTATATATATGCACACATATATACATACATAAATATGTGTGTGTGTGTGCGTGTGTGTGTATGCATTTCTTGAGTTCCCAGATTAAGTATACTATATTCGAAAAAAAAAAAAAGTCGAGACTTTCATGGTGTAAATATACAAATATAGGACTGCATATTTAGGTACATCCAGATTAAGTCACACAAATCCCGATCAATGGAATCCCTTATGAAATTAACAAACACCATCGTAAGGAACCCACGCAAATACAAAAGAGGATACATGAAAAAGATTTTACAAAACACTGCTCCACCCTGCGCCTGTCGCGTACGAATACAAAGTAATTATACTGATAAACAAATCACAACTAATTAACCACTAAACATTTTTGTGTGTGTGCCGTATTTAGCAACATTGTACGTCTACACGTTAAGGACAATTAGCACTTCATAATTTTTTTTACTTCATTTTGGAAATTTAGCCCCCAACCCCCACCCCCAACAAAAAAAAGTCTAGTGCGAGAGACTGATTATAGTGTGCTTATAAACAAGACCTTTTAAATCTGTTCCGGGGGGAGGGGGGAGGGGGAGGGACACAAAGAAGACGCAAAAACACTTGACACATTGATAAAGTCTGGCTATGACAAGCATATTCCACTGCATACATTAATCGTAATTCATGAGAGACACCTCATTTACAATCATAAACAAGGCGGATGTTTATATAAAAGCCTTTCATTATTCACGTGACGTTCAATTATTCCCGGGTCAGGCATTCTAAAGAGCTCTTCTTGTGCGTGATGATGCTTGACAAGTCCCAATCTTGCGCGATGCTGCGGAATGCCTAATATCCTCACGTTGCTGTCAAAACGCTAAACGTTGTATTAGAAGTCCTGCACCGAATTAACTTCTCGGTAATATATTTACTAGTGTATCCACCTCGGTCCAATGGTAAAAATGAAAATGATTACCGGTATGACTAATTGAATTGGATATAGAATTTAGACCAAAGGCCAAGCCACTGGGACTCATGTGGTCGTTCAGCGTTAAAACGGAATCTGACAGTAAAAGGTTTGAAAGGCGTAACAGGAGGAAAATCTCGCAGTTGCACTATGAATCAATAATTATTGTTAGGTTAGGGTGGAAAGTAAGATGGAAAAAAGAGAATATGAAAGGAGGCACAGTAAAAGGAACGAAACCTTAAGTAATGCCTACAGTGCACCGCATGAGGTGCACTGCCGGAGCTACACGACTGATAAAAATGCAGTAAAAAAATTACGGTAAATGCTTTCCTTGGTAACGCACAGACTACAAACCTTTAAACTATTTGAAAAGCAATTTACCAAAGTCTTGTCAGGTGAAAAAAAAAATGAATTCTAGTGCTTAATTCATGGCGAATATTTTCTCACAAGAAATCGTGGCTTTATTAATCTTAGCTAACTTCAGCTATACCAAGAGATAACAGTGAATTTGTTAGCATTAACACTAATTTTAGACGCCCCCATCAAAGAGATACATCCATTTCCAAGAACCTGTTTACAATGGGGAAAAAATTACATTTTGATGTGCAATATCTGGCATCAAAATCCATTACCTTATGAATTAATGTGAAGGTAGGTTATCTTAGTTTTGCATGGGGAGAAAAAAAATCATATAACCCTAATACTTTACATTTCGCAAAAGTTTTTCCAAGCAAAGTATAAAATTGTTCGTCTTCGATCAAATTCAATTCGGTCATTTCCACATTCTATTTTTTGCTATTTTGCTTTTTTTTTTTTAATTGCTGCGATAAATAACCATTCGGCGTGAAAATGACATCAGAATGAGTATCTAAGCATAAACGCTAACTTTAACCAGAGCGTTCAAAGTGAAATATCGCCAAATGCAAACTCCATTTGATCATCCACCCTCGAATCATCAAACATACCAAATTGCAGACCTCTAGCCTCAGTAGTTTTGATTTTATATCAGGTTAAAGGCCGCCGTGATCGTGCGTCCGGCAACACTATAGGGCAGGCCAGCACCGGGCCGTGGTTCATACAGCATCATACGCTGTACAGAAAATTATATTACTGGTCCAAAGTGTCAAATACTTTTCGACAATGATCCCCTACTTCATCCAAAGTTCTGTCAAATGCTGCCAATGAATTCCAGAAATACAAATAAAGACAGCTTCCCTCAAACGCATTTGTCGGAAGAAACATTCCAATCCAAAAAATAAATATCCAGACAATTAACTATTCTCTCGTTGGACGAAACGATACCAAATTACTGGCCAAAGTCGCCGGAGAGCAGCTTTCCTTCATCTACACGGTCTCAATATTTCCCTCATTTTCCCTCAGTCTATTGTCTTTGCTGCAACAGACGGCTCCATTAAGAGCGGTTTACACGCGGCAAATTGAAGGCGCCGCCCATTTGCAATAACGAGGACGCGGCCGGGCGGACGAGTTTCTCTTTCAACCTCGCAACCTCCGAGTCTCCTCTGCGCCAACTTAACAGGCGAAGATGAAAGGCAACTCTTCCGAATGTCTTCTTCTTCTTCTTCTTCTTGGCGGAACGTCCCAGATGGAGCTGCAATTACGAATGCAATGTTCTTCAACTCTTCTTAATAACCCGTCTCGAAGGGACGGCCGTAGCAATTAGGTCTTTGTGAAACTCATTCCGTGTAAATGAACCGACGGCTGAAAGTAGAATCAACAATTACATAGATATTCTTCTCATTCTGGAAGGATGAACTAGAATTCGGTTCAAGTTAAGATTCGATTACAAAGGGCTTTACTACAGAGGGTTTTTTCTGCTCGTACCTCATTACCCTTTTGGTTATATCATTATAATAAAAAAAACACCATCCTCTATATTCTAATTCTACACGGTACCGGGACATTTTTCTTACTCCGTAAGACATCAGGAAGTGAATACCTATAATCTTAGGAAATGACAAAACCAAAATAACGACGCAAAACTGATGTCAACAAATATTGGCTAAATTTTCGCCTTAACACTTCCCGTAACCTTACCACTTTGATATTAAAAATGAATAAAATATAAATAAATAAATAAATAAATAAATAAATAAGTAAATAAATAAATAAATAAACAACAGGAAAATACAGAAAAATACGAGTGGGAAATATAAATCAGAAAAACTACAAACAAAACCTGCTCTTTCAAGACAATTCCTTTAATGTTCTGTCAATCAAAACTTTTCAATATAATGACGTCATTTCCCTTAACAGCTTTTTCAATATCATGACGTCATTTCCCTTAATAGCTTTTTCAATATTAAGACGTCATTTCCCTTGACAGAGTGGCTTTAGAGAACAAACAAGACAACAATCACTGCCAAATTCATAGCTTTGAACCCTACGTGCAGAAAACATTCATAAGATTCTTAAAAGGCTAAGATATGAAGCTACCTTAAAAAAAAAACACACATACACACACACACACAAGTGAAATGATGGTTCTCGACGTTACGAGACAGAATCTATCGTTCTTCCATTCTTCCAAGAAGATACAAACCATCTTAAAAGACTTAGATCCAACGACCGTTTACACATTCATCAGACTACTGCTTACTGCGCTCATTCTTATCATCATCATCATCATCATTCTTATTTGTATTCCAAGGCTTCTACTTTCTTATCACTACTATTCTATATCATGTACCTTAATTAAGGTCTCAGTCCTCATCCAGCTACATTCTGCCAATTTACGTGGACGAGGCTCCAACAGTTATTCTGCAAAAGAGGCCAAGTTTCCCTTCCCTTTAACGATGGAATATGAAATAACAGGGGAGAAGCGTTAATTACCTCACCCCGGAAAGACTGGGGAAGGGGAAAATCACCCGGGGGGTGGGATACGGGAGGGGAGGGAGGGGGGGTTAGGTTAGGGGTTAATCAGGAAAGGGCTCTCTAGGAAGTGAGGAGAAACCAAAGAGGAAGGGAAATCGAATGACGAGGGACCTGGAAGAGGGAATGTGATAGGGGGAGGAGGGGGAGGATGGGAGGGAGGTAGAGAGAAGGAGAAGGGCATTCTCAGCCTTCATTCCCTTACTTCCAAAAGGGACACTGGCAAGGTAGTATTGTTTATTTATAATTCTTTTTCTGGGGGGGCCAAAGGAAATAGAAATTTTGGCGGTTGAGAATAAACATCATAAACGATGACTCGTACACGTGAAGAAATAGTACCTCAGATAGATTTCCACTAGAGGGAGGGGGAGGGGGGTTTTGAATGGAGATGGCGGCGAAGGAGAGGAGGCAATAATAGCCATATACGTGTCCTTTTCTTGACGCCATGTCGCGTTTCTCTCCATCTGCCCACTCGACCAAAACGCCCACCCAGCAGAACGTACCGACTACCAACTGCCAGCTTCGATAACCACCGTCGCTGACACGCCAAATTACATAAGTGAAAAAAAAACCTACAGTTCTCCTTACGTGGGGTACTGCTACCACAGCTGCTCTACCTTTCAATTTTATTCAGTTTGTTTTATTTGGTCTCATCCCACCCGGCAGTCATACCTATTTCTCTTACCTTGTTCCAATCTAAATTGTTAATTAATTAATTAATAATGATAATAATAATAAAACTAGATGTCAAAGTAGCTCACGGACTCATGCAGAAGAGTCAGCTACTAGAAACAGAGCACATAGTGAGAAAAGTGATGGACTTCTAAGGAGGATTGATGCATCCCGGAACTCCACACTAGAAAAAAAAAACATTTTTATCACTCCCAGACGAAAGTAACGGACAAGATTTGGTTAAAAATCGTGAACCTTCTTACAAGAAAACCAGAAACACCTCTTTTCACTTATTTTTCTTGTCTGTTTTCCACCGTCAATCAAGAGGAGGCTCATTCCTCTCCAGAATCAAATTTCAAACGCAGTCAAAAGGTTCCTGATCACAATCGCAGCGGAAACCGAGTGCAAGCATTACTACTCTCAACAACAAACCAGTGACAAATACCTCGGCGCAATCGAGCTTTCTGTACTGCGTATAATGCTGCAGGAGCCGCGGGCCATGAAACTTTAACTTGAACCTTAAATAGAATAAAAAATACTGAGAATAGAGGGTTGCAATTAGGTATATGTTTGATGACTGGAGGGTGGACGATCAATATACAAATTTGCAATAATATTAAGCCACATAGCACCATACAATTCCACCATTATTCACAGAAACAAGGAATTTGCAATACAAAAACAGAGATAGAGGTGGAGGGGTGGGGGGGAGGTTTTGAGAGGGATGAGAACTTCTGTAAATGTGCTAGTTCAACACACTGTAGACGCTACGAAATTTTTACGTTGCTTGCAGTATTCCTCTTTAGGCCCTCAACTGTAAATGTTTTTGTACTTGAGTTTTCACACTTCCCTAGTCCCTACCTGCCTGCTGCCAACGCAACGTGCCGATCTTACCCATCAATATGTCCCAATTCCTTCGGGTGGGTTATCTGAATCTAATAAACACATCTCCTGATGACGTCTTTCAAAAGTATCCCTCAGGAGAGAGGGAACATACGTCCTGCCTATGTGAACGCTACGAGAGACTGAGATTTTCCAGCCCTGTCTTTGGCTTATCAACAACCAATCAGGAGCGTCGTATGGGATTGGCCTAGACATCAAGTGCACGGCTGATGTGAATCTACTATAGTAATCATGCGCCTCTGTGGTCGCGTTCAACAACTCTGACCCATGATGTTTCCCTCTCAGAAACAATAAATACTTTTAACGATACGCTTTATCTAAAGGCGCTCTAATGACAGTAAGCAGATAAAAAATCCCAAGAGAGGGGAAAGCATAGCAAATGCGTCAACGATGATGTAGACGGCACCGGGACTTTTTCCTTTGACATTCTGCACCCAAGGGAGACACCGAGGGGGATTAGGGAGCGAGAAGGTCAAAAGTACAAGACTCGACATTAATGTTCTCTTAACCAGTAACGAGATAAGAAGAAAAAAAATCAGTGTATGTGAAGAGCAAAATTTCTAATATTTCATTTTATAGCACCTAAGGTAAAGGCCATAAACCTGCTGCCTGTCATTTTTTTTTCCAGTGGACATTTTAAGCATATATATAATATATATATATATATATATATATATATATATATATATATATATATATGTGTGTGTGTGGTGTGGTGTGTGTGTGTGTGTGTGTGTGAGTGAGTGTATTTACATATATATATACATATATATATATATATATATATATATATATATATATATATATATATATCTATATATATAGATATATATATATCATATACATACATATATATATATATATCGAGCTACAATGTCCTTTAATATCTAATTCGCTCTACCTCGGAATTAATATATTTTCATATGCTTAACCGAAGGGGAATTTTTTTCTCGATAATAGATTTGCCTGGACCAGGCGCGAACCTATGGATCCTTTCAAACCCAGGAACGTCAGTGAAGCTTTACCTACTACACCACCGCAGAGAGCTAAAAGTTCATGTCGCCTCTCACACCCTCTATTACCTTTCGCAGCGCTAGGGTAATTAGTGGTTTGGTTACAACAAAATCAACCCACCCCCTCGAGGGTGAGAGGCGACCATGAACTTTTACCGCCTTCGCGGTGGTTTGTATGGTAAAGGTAATCTTCACTGACGTTCCTGGGTTTGAAAGGATCCATAGGTTTCAGCGCCCTGGTCCAGGCAAATCTATTATCCGAGAAAAATTTTTTTTTCTAAATTTTCCCCCTTGGACGAGCCGGTTTAAGCTATATGAAAATAGAAAATTAATTACCCGAAGTTCCAGCGAATTAGGTTTAAAGGACATTGTAGCTCTATATATGTATATGAATTCCGGAAATGTTATATACTTATTAAAGGATTTGCTACTTGCGGTCAAAACATCTACAGCACTACCGGGAGTCGAGGTGGGTTGATGTTGTCTCCTAAACCACTAATTGAAACCTGCGCGCGAGAAGGTATAAATGAGGGTGAGAGGCGACATGAACTTTTTAGCCTCATCGCGGTGTGTAGTTAGGTAAAGCTTCACTTGACGGTTCTGGGTTTGAAGGATCCAGAGGTTCGCGCCCTGGTCCAAAAGGCAAATCTATTATCGAGAAACAAATTCACCTTTCGGTTCAGCCATATATGGAAGATATATTAATTCCGAGTATACGCGGAATAGGGATATTAAGGACATTGTTAGCTCGATATATTGTATATGATCCAAACCGAAATGTGATATTACTTATAATTGGCTTACTGCCTGTCAAAAGCACTACAAGACACTAGGAGATATGAATACGATCAGAAAGGACTTACCGGAGTCGAAGGTGGGGTTGATGTTGTCTCCAAACCACTCATTACCTGCGCTGGCGCCAAGGTATATGAGGGTGATAGGCCGAACTGAATTTTTAGCCTCTTTCGCGGTGGTGTAGTAGGTAAAGCTTTACTGACGTTCCTGGTTTTGAAAGGATTCCTAGGTTCGCGCCCTGGTCCAGGCAAATCTATTATCAGGAAAAAATTCCCCTTCGTTTAAGCATAATATGAAAATAATATTAATTCCGAAGTAGAGCGAATTAGATATTAAAGGACATTGGTAGGCTCGATATATTGTATATTGAATCACGGAAATGTGATAATGACTTAGAGATTGGCTACGTGCTGTCAAAAGCCTACAAACCATACCGTAGTCGAGGTGGATTGATGTTTCTCCAAACCACTGATTACCTGCGTGCGAAAGTATATGAGTGGAGGCGACAATGAAAACTTTTAGCCCTCTCGCGGTGGTGTAGTAGGTAACTTCCGACGTTCCTGGGTTTGAAAGGATCCATAGGTTCGCGCCCTGGTCGCATGCAAATCTATTTATCTGAGAAAAGATTCCCCTTCGGTTAAGCATATATGAAAATATATTAATTCCGATTAGAGCGTGAATTAGATATTAAAGGATCTTGTAGCTTCGAATATATGTTATATATGACACGAATGTGATATGAGCTTATAATTGGCTACGTACTGTCAAAAGCACTACAACACTACCAGGAGTCGAGGTGGATTGATGTTGGTCTCCAAAAACCAACAATTAACTGTACCAGGCGGTGGGCGAAAAGGGGTATATGAGGGTTGGGGGAGAGGCGACACGAACTTTTAGACCTCTCCGGCAGTGCGGGTGGTGTAGTAAGGTCTCAAAGCTTCACTGGACGTTTACCTTGGGTTTGGAAAGGATCCATAGGTTCGCGCCACCCTGGTCCAGGCAAATAAATATGATTTTCGGAGAAAAAAATTCCCAACCCGCGGGTTAACGCAGATATGAAAATATATTAATTCCTGAGGTAGGAGCTTTGAAATTAGATGAGTTAAAAGGACATTGTTAGCTCGATTATATGGTATATGAAAATACACGGAAATGTTAGATATGAATTATTAAGAATTGGCATACGTGCTGTCAAAAGCACTACAAACAAACCTTTTTTTTTTTTTAATCCGGTTGGTACAGTCGAGGGTGGGTTGATGCTTGTCTCAAAACCACTTAACTTACCATGCGCGGCGAAAAGGTATATGAGGGTGAGAGGGCGACATGAACTTTTAGCCTATCGACCGGTCGGGTTGTAGTAGGTAAAGCCTTCACTGACGTTCCTGGGTTTGAAAAAGGATCCAATAGGGTTCGCGCCCTGGATCCAGGCAAATCTATTATCGAGAAAAAAAATTCCCCTTCGGTATTAAGGAATATATGAAAATATATTTAATTCGACCGGGAGGTATGAGCGAATAAATAGAATATTAAAGGACATTGTTAGCTCGATATAATGCATATGAATCCAACGGAAAATGTGATATGACTTGATAGATTGGGATACGCGCTGTCAAAAGCACTACAAAACACTGACCGGAGTCGAGGTGGGTTGAATGTTGTCTCCAAACCCACTAATTACCTAGAGGCGGAAAGAAAGGTATATGAGAGGGTGAGAGGCGACATGAAACTTTTAGCCTCTCGCACGCGCGCGAGTTTCGAGTAGGTAAACGCTTCACTGACGTTCCTGGGTTTCAGACCGAACAAACCCGGATCCATACGGCTTCGCGCCCTCGGTCCACGGCAAATCTATTATCGAGAAAAAAAGCTTCCCCTTCGGGTTAAGCATATATGAACAAAAGACATTAATTCGAGGTAGAGCGAATTAGATACTCTTAACAAAACGGACATTGTAGCTCGAGATAATGCTAATATGAATCACTCCGGAAAATGGGATGAAGCTGACTTTAATAGATTTGGATACGTACTGTTCAAAAGCCATACAAACAACTAACCGGAGTCGAGGGTGGGTTGGATTGTTGTGCTTGTCTCCAAACCACTAATTACCTGCACGCGGGGAAAGGTATATGAGGGCCATTGAGAGGCGACATTAGAACTTTTAGCCTATCGCACAGGTGGTTGTAGTAGGTAAAAGCTATTCGACTGACGTTCCTGGGTTTAGAAAAGGATCCATTAAGGTTCGCGCCCTCGGTCCAGGCCAAATCTATTATCCGAGAAAAAAATCCCTTCCCCGGCGGATTAAGCATATATGAACAAAATATATTAAGTTCCGAGGTAGACGCGCAATTAGAATATTAAAGGACATTGTAGCTTCGATATTTATGTATATCGAATCACAGGAAAATGTTGGATAATGACTTATAGATTGGGCTAACGTGGCTGTATCAAAAGCACTACAAACACTACCGGAGTCGAGGGGTGGGCTTTGATGTTGTCTCTAAACCACTAAATTACCTGCGCTCGAAAATGGTATATGAGGGTGAGAGGCGGACATGCAAACCTTTTAGCCACTCCGCGGGTGGTGGGTAGTTAGGTTAAAGCTTCACTGACGTTCCTGGGTTTTGAAACGGATACCATAGGTTCGAGCCTGAGGTCCAAGGCAAAAATCTATTATCGAGAAAAAAATTCACCTTGACTTTTTTGGTTAAGCAATTATAGAAAATATATTAATTCCGAGGTAGAGCGAATTAGTTAGCTTAAAGGACAATTGTAGCTCGATATATAATAGTATTATGAATCACCGGAAATGTGAATTAGACTTCTTATAGATCGGCTACGCGGCGCGTCCAAAAGCCACCCATACAAACACTACCGGAGTCCGAGGTGGGTTGATGGGTTGATCGTCTGTCTCCAAACCACTAATTACCTGCGCGCGAAAAAGGTATATAGAGGGTGAGAGGCGACATGAACTTTTAGCCTCTCGCGGTGGTGTAGTAGGTAAAGCTTCACTGACGTTCCTGGGTTTGAAAGGATCCATAGGTTTCGCGCCACCCCGGTCCAGGCAAATCTATTATCGAGAAAAAACTTCCCCTTCGGTTTAAGCATATATGAAAATATATTAATTCCGAGGTAGAGCGAATTAGATATTAAAGGACATTGTAGCTCGATATATGTATATGAATCAACGGAATGTGATATGACTTATAGATTGGCTACGTGCTGTCAAAAGCACTTACAAACATACCGGTAGTCGTTAGGTGGGTTGATGTTGTCTCCAAACCACTAATTACCTGCGCGCTGACAAAGGTATATGAGGGTGAGAGGCGACATGAACTTTTAGCCTCTCGCGGTGGTGTAGTAGGTAAAGCTTCACTGACGTTCCTGGTTTGAAAGGATCCATAGGTTCGCGCCCTGGTCCAGGCAAATCTATTATCGAGAAAAAATTCCCCCTCTTGGTTAAGCATATAATGAAAATATATTAATTTCGAGGTAGAGGCGAATTAGATATTAAAGGACATTGGGTAGCTCGATATAGTATATGAATCACGGAAAGTGATTATGACTTATAGATTGGCTACGTGCTGTCAAAAGCCCACTACAAACAACTACCGGAGTCAAGGTGGGTTGATGTTGTCTCCAAAACCACTAATTACCTGCGCGCGAAAGGGTATATGAGGGTGAGAGGCAACATGAACTTTTAGCCTCTCGCGGGTGGTGTATTAGGTAAAGCTTCATGACGTTCCTGATTTGAAAAGGATCCATAGGTTCGCGCCCTGGTCCAGGCAAATCTATTATCGAGAAAATTCCCCTTCGGTTAAGCAATATATGAAAATATATTAATTCCGAAGTAGAGCGAATTAAGATATTAAGGACATTGTAGCTCGATATAGTATATGAATCACGGAAATGTGATATGACTTATAGATTGGCTACATGCTGTCAAAAGCACTACAAACACTACCGGAGTCGAGGTGGGTTGATGTTGTTGTCCCTCCAAACCACTGTATAATTACCTGCGCGCGAAGGGTATATGAGGGTGAGAGGCGACATGAACTTTTAGCCTCTCGCGGTGGTGTAGTAGGTAAAGCTTCACTGACGTTCCTGGGTTTGAAAGGATCCATAGGTTCGCGCCCTGGTCCAGGCAAATCTATTATCGAGAAAAAAATTCCCCTTCGGTTAAGCATATATGAAAATATATTAATTCCGAGGTAGAGCGAATTAGATATTAAGGACATTGTAGCTCGATATATGTATATGAATCACGGAAATGTGATTGACTTATACATATATATATATATATATATATATATATATTATATATTATATATATATATAGTAAATACACTCCACACACACACACACACACACACACACACACATATATATATAGATTAATATATATATATAAATATATATAAATATATCTATATATATATATATATATATCTAATAAAAGGAGCCCATAAAAACACCAAAATGTAGAGAGAAAAGTACTATATTTCAGAGACTGCTGTCTCTCTCTTCAGGTATATGAATGAGAAAAGTTTACAGAAAAGGTGGTATTTATACCAAGAGATTCGTCCACAAGTAGCCAATTTAGGTCACCCCCGCTGATAATCTTCCTTTAATCTTCTTAAGCGTTGGTTGAATGAACACTGCGTCGACGATATCTGATATCCAAGCCCCTTTTGAGATGTTCATTACCTGCTTCTCTTTTATTTATTAAGGCCGATTCCATCATTTGACTCTTGTACCGGCAGTTGCTGCTATAAATTACACGTGACATATTCCAGTTTATTCTATGGTTAGTTCATTTATATGGTTGAAAATAGCCGAGTTCTGTTGTCCATACCTAACTGACCGTTTGTATTGGTATTAATCTCTGGGGAAGTGATTTACCTGTAAATCCGATGTAAGATTGGTCACAGTCCTGGCATGGGATCTCATATACCCCAGAGTCTTTGGGAGATGTCTTTTGTTGGACGTTAATCAGGGATTTGGCTAAGGTATTTGTGGTAGGTAAATGCAAAAGGGTTGGATTTCCCAAGGGTGTGAGTTACTCTCTTAATCGTCTCCAGGTGGGGAATTTTTATTTTATTGTTGGGTGTGTCTCTGGTCTTGTCTTTAGGGGGTCGGTAGAAAATTAGTTTGCTTTTGTTTTTGAATTGTTTCTCAATTATATGGTTCAGGATACTTTAAAGATGAAAGTGCTTGCGAATTAATTCAAATTCTTTTTGCCAGGAAATCTGGGGAACAAATTCGTAAGGCTCTTAAGAATAGGTTGCAGGCTACACCTATCTTAATAGTAATGTCATGATAGCTAAAGTAGTGAATATATGAAAGTGAGAACGTGTTGGTTTTCTGTATGTGGTAAATTTGTATTCTGTCGTGTCTCTGATTATTAAAACATCAAGAAAAGGAATTTTGTTGTCTGTTTCCCATTCAACTTTAAATTTGATGCTGGGCACTAATGTGTTTAATTTTGAGAGGAATTCATTAAAATTACCCCACTATTTATCCCAAAATGTTAGTATGTCATCCACGTATCTCATCCACAGCATGTTTTTGGTTTTATTGCATTTATTACTGTAGTTTTCAAAGTATTCCATGTACAGATTGGCTAAAATAGGACTTAAAAGGACTACCCATACTACACCCCCGAATTTTTGCTTGTAGAATGATTCCCGAATGAAAATACGTTATTAGATGCACATAATTCAACTAACTTTATTATTTTGTCAAGCGCCAAAGGGAAATGATCTGAATAGGGGGATAATTTTTCCCTTAAAAACTGAAGAACGTCTGTACTGGTACTTTTGTGAATAGGGAGTCTACGTCAAAGCTTAAAAGTTTATGTTGTGAAGTGGTATGTGCTTCTCTGAATTTGTGACAAAAGTCTTCCGAATGTTTGATGTGACTGGGAGAAAAAGTGCCTAAAAAAGGAGAAAGGAGGCCAGCTAACCATTTAGAAATTTTTGTAATTGAAAGCTCCAGCGCATGAAACGATGGGTCTGAATGGAAGATTGTCTTTGTGAGTTTTGGGAAGACCATAAAAGTAGGGTAATTTAGGATTATTACTTTAAATTTCTCTAATAGTTTCAATACTCTTTTTGTCTTGGCCAATTAATCTTACTTTCCGAAAAAATTCTGTGGGAAACGTTCTGGAGGGGATTTTTCGTCAGTTTTTCGTAAGTATTTGTGTCGCTAAGGAGCTGGTTGATTTTGTTGAGGTAGAAGTCTTTGTCCATTATTACAATTTTGCCGTCTTTGTCGGATCTACTTATTATAAACATCTAACCTTTTTTTTAGCGAGTGGATGGCTATCATGAATCTGCGGGGAACAGGATATTTCTTATGAAGGTCAGTTAAAGCATTTAGTAACACTCCTTTTAAACATATCTCTTCACGGCTGTAGTCTTTGTCAGATATGAATTTATCAAAAGCCACTATGAAGTCTTGGTTGTTTTTGCGGTCTGGCATAAGGGCAAAGGATAAGCCTAAATTTAAAACTAAATGTTGATTTACAGTAAGGGGGTGTTGGATAAGTTTAAAAACTTTGTCTTGTTGTTCATGATTATTCCATGCGCTATTATCTATTAGGTTATTTAACTTGCGTAAAAGTCTGTTGGAATGAGTCACGCTATTATAGGCAGCAATGTCGGAACAGAATGAATCAGATTACCTGTATATGTGGTCCGTAGTGAGGAGGCGAAGATTAGATTGAGTTCCATATATCACTCTGCGTAGCACGAAGATGTCGTTTCTCGTACTGGTGATTCTTTCTTCCAGGAAAATCTTGTGTGATAGAGGGAAGGGGTTTTGATTGCAGAGTCCATCTACCGAATCCGTACATTTTTGGAAGTACTTGTTCTTTGAGGCATTCTTCCAAAAAGTGTTTTTGGTTTTTCAGCCGGTGTAGTCTGTTCAGTTCTTTCTCAAACTTGCGGAAAACTGGCTTGACTTCTGGAAGTGAGTGAAGAATCGTGGAAAGGCGGTTGAATTCCATAATAGGCTGACAATGACTGGTAAAAATGTTCTGTAACAACAGAATTCCATCTAATAAAAGGAGCCCATAAAAACACCAAAATGTAGAGAGAAAAGTACTATATTTCAGATACTGCTTTGGTCTCTCTCTTCAGGTATATGAATGAGAAAAGTTTACAGAAAAGGTGGTATTTATACCAAAAGATTCGTCCACAAGTAAGCCAATTTAGGTCACCCCCGCTGATACACCCAACAATAAAATAAAAATTCCCTTCACCTGGAGACGATTAAGAGAGTAACTCACACCCTTGGGAAATCCAACCCTTTTGCATTTTACTACCCAAATACCTTAGCCAAATCCCCGATTAACGTCCAACAAAAGACATCTCCCAAAGACTCTGGGGTATATGAGATCCCATGCCAGGACTGTGACCAATCTTACATCGGATTTACAGGTAAATCACTTCCCCAGAGATTAATACAACACAAACGGTCAGTTAGGTATGAACAACAGAACTCGGCTATTTTCAACCATATAAATGAACATAACCATAGAATAAACTGGAATATGTCACGTGTAATTTATAGCAGCAACTGCCGGTACAAGAGTCAAATGATGGAATCGGCCTTAATAAAAGAGAAGCAGGTAATGAACATCTCAAAAGGGGCTTGGATATCAGATATCGTCGACGCAGTGTTCATTCAACCAACGCTTAAGAAGATTAAAGGAAGATTATCAGCGGGGTGACCTAAATTGGCTTACTTGTGGACGAATCTCTTGGTATAAATACCACCTTTTCTGTAAACTTTTCTCATTCATATACCTGAAAGAGAGAGACAGCAGTCTCTGAAATATAGTACTTTTCTCTCTACATTTTGGTGTTTTTATGGGCTCCTTTATTAGATGGAATTCTGTTGTTACAGAACATTTTTACCAGTCATATATATATATATATGATATATATATATATATATATATATATATATATAAAATACACACAGACACACAAATACATATAATATGCTAGTACATGTATGCCTACGTGTGTGAGCCTCGCACTTGCGGGCACGTAGCTGCGTACGCAGCTTTGCCTAGGCAAACTATTAAAATATAAATTTTTTAATTGTTCATATAGAAAGAAGTGCAGGATAGATTCGCATTTTTATAGCCTTTTCACTTCACATAAAAAATGAAGGCTCAAACAACTTCTGGCAACGTGGATCTTAATGTAAGCCTCCGGAAAGAAGTCTTAAAACATCGTCAGAAGCCAAGAAAATCCTACTGTTCCTTAACTATTAACGTAAACAAAACGAAGAAGTATTTTGAAAAAAAAAAAATGGGCACCTGATATTTCCACATGTACCATAGAATGGTCTTTAGTTTAGGTAATAAAAGCAAATGGCTGATAAAAAAAAAGGAGAAATGATATATATCTCCCGGGAATTCTGACCCCACATAATACCGGCCCACACAAATGAAAAAAGGGGCATTATTGAAATGGCCCCAAAGACTAGACCATAAATCCAAGCGTCCCAAGGGTCACCGTATACAAAGGAACAAACACAAAGTGCTTAAACCCAGGAGCTGTTATCAATCCATGCCACATGGTTCCGGGAAGAGGAAAACGCATACATACCTGCATACACACACACAAACACACAAATGTGTGTGCAAATTGATTTGCATGTAAATAATACTTAGTAAAGCGTCTGCGTATACAAACTGAATTATTAATATATATATATATATATATATATATATATATATACAATGAAGGTAGGGGAAGCACACCAACAGGTCAAGGAACTCATATTTATTAAGTTGCAACGTTTCGAAGCCAACCAGCAGGCCTCATTTTCAAGCTCAAAAAGTAACAATATCTAATTAGTACAATAAAATTAAGCTACAATATTAAAATACACAATGTAAAGTACAATAAAACAATCACAGTTAAAAACACAAATAAGGACCAACCGTTGAGTGTGAAGACAGAGGAAGGACTAACAAAAAACGTAAGCAGTTACGAGAGGTAAAGAGGTGTAGACGTGGCATGGGTGTTCAGTGAGGGGACCAGTTTTTAATAAACAAAGATTCATTAATGCTAAAACCTTGTGATTGAAGCTCTGCCCAAAACCTGAAAGTCTTTGTACTGGATCGAATGCCTACATTTATCGGTATGATCCCTTATGTTGGAAAATTCGGGATTCGAAAGCTTAGTGCCAGTTCTATAGCTGATAGCTCTATGACTGTCGATTCGGACCTTGAGTAACCTATGTGTCGATCCAATATAGGTTCCTCGATTACATCGAGGACAAGTAAACTTGTAAATGACACATGAGGTCATCAATGGATCCAAAGTGTCCTTGAAGTTGAAAAGGCTACCGATATTCAGTGGGTTTGTAGGTATAATTTTGATTTTCATGGCAGGGAGATGACCAGACATTAAAGCGTGGAGTTCCTTATATAAAGTTGTATTGTGAATAAAAGGAAGGCTAGCATAGAACGGTAATTTAGGAACGTGAGGAGTAGGATGACGTGGAACAAAAATATTATTTTAAAAATAAAAATGGGGAGACATGCTTAAAGAACAACTGGGTGGGAAAGCAGTTGCTGCTTAAAATATTTTTGCAAGAACGTGACTTCATTGTGAAAAGATTGCCACTAGAAGACAAAGCAAAGGCTCGGTGAAGCATGGTTAATAAGGCATTTATCTTAAAATCAAGAGAACAAAAACTATAAAAATTTGTACCAAGACCAGTGAATGTCTTTTTTCTAAAAACGGAAGTTGAGAAGCCATGAGAGGAGCGTGTAATTAAAATATCTAAAAAAGGCAACTGATTGTTGGTTTCGTGTTCAATGGTGAATTTGATGTTAGGGACAATTTCGAAATCTCACATTAAGCACAGTATGGATTTTATGGATCAAATTAAGGAAAAGAATTACATAGGTACTATGTACAGTCTAGATATAGTTTCTTTATTCACGAATGTACCCACTGAGTTTCGTGCTCGACAACTTGAAGAAATTAGCCTCAAATAATATTTTCAAGCCACCTATGCACATAGATAAATTTTGTCATTTGATTAACATTTGCGTTGAATCTACAATTTTTGAGTTTAATGGTTCGTTCTATCAACAAAAATCCGAGGTCTCGATGGGCTCACCTCTCTCCCCTATATTGGCTAACTTATGTATGGAATTTTTCGAAAAGGTTTACGTTGACACACTACCGGAAGACATCAAGCCTGAAATTTGGGTTAGGTATGTAGATGATGTTTTTATTGTTTATAGACACGGCGAGGAAGCCTTTCATAGGTTTTTAGAGTTGCTTAATGGTTTTTTGCCCTCTATTAAATTTACAGTGGAAAAGGAAATGGAAAATAGGCTTCCATTTCTAGATATGGTAGTTCATAAAGACACAGTGAGTAGTGACTTTAAATTCAGCGTGTATAGGAAGAACACCCACACAAACACCTATATTCATTACTTTTCATATCATGAACCGAAAGTAAAACACAACGTTTTAACCAATTTGTTTTTTCGAGCATACCGAATATGTGATCCCCAGTTCATTGACACCGAAATAAATTTCTTGGTAGATAGTTTTACTAAACTGTGTTACCCAAAGTTTTTTTTATACTACAGTCTCTATCTAAAGCTAGATCGATGTTTTACGCTCCTCATGACATAACTGAAAAGACAGATTTTAAGGCATCTCTTGCTCTCCTTATATAGAGAACTTAATAAATTTTCTAGGCAGCTTAAAGGAAAAAAGAACGGCTTCAACGTAGTTTTTCAGTACAACAGTACAATCAAGAAGAAACTCATTAAAAATAACCCGGGTAATAGAGAGAATGTAGGAGTATATGTAATACCTTGTAGTGATTGCAATGAATGTTAAGTGGGAGAAAGCGGACGTTCCATTGATAAGAGAAGGGAAGAACACGTTGCTGCTTGCAGAAGGGGAAGTTCATACAGTGCAATTGCGCAACATACATGGGAGAAAAACCACGCAATAAATTTTAAAGGTACAAAGTTGTTTTGCATGAAACGACCGAACTTTGAGACGAGTAGTAGAAGGGGCGTTAATTTCATTAAACGAGACCTTTGCAGGTAATACTGGCATTACAGAAAATACTGCTATTTGTGAAGAGATATGTAGGAAAGGGAAAATTTCAAACTTTAGAAATATATGTGCCAATAACGATGCTGCTTCCTCTCCTGTTTACTCCACTCAGGTCATTTCTCCAACAAAGCCAAACCCAACCACCATAAAACAAGCAGTTGATAATAGAAACATTCCCCCACGAAGATCAAGACGAATTCTGGAAAGAACGAGGGCTCAACCGCCTAATCTTTCATAATTTGAACTAGCTTGTTACCTAACCGTTGTTTTTTCAAATGTTTGTGCTCTTACTTGTTAGTTCCTTGAGGTGACATATCACACTTTAGTGAACAAGACCACAGTTGATGGTCGAAAGCTTTAATCCTGTACAAGAATATATATTTTAAACTACAAGAGGATTTTACTTCATTGTGGATTGTATCCCCATTTACTTAGAGGTACGACATAGTACCTGGCTTCTGCATATATATATATATATATATATATATATATATATATATATATATATATATATATATATATATATATATATAGAATATCCACAGGGAAAACAATAGGCAGACATTCATAGCCGAGCGCTTTCGTCCTTTAATAAGACATTTGGGCCTCGACATTGTCTTATTAAGGAACGAAAGCGCTCGCCTACGAATTTCTGCCAATCTAATTTCTGCGGTATTCGCTTGTATCATGAAGTCACGTCCATCTACTGTGACATTTTGAACATCTATATATATATATATATATATATATATATATATATATGTTTATTATATATATATATATTATATACATATACACAAACACACACACACACACCAATCTTAATTCTATTCATAGCTAAAGTGGCCATTTACGCACACGGCCATAAGTAAATAAGAAGGCACTCCACTGACTATCTCAAGTAATTGGTAATAATATAATCAATATTTTACACAATTCTCAGTCACTACAGTGATTTTCATTCAGTAACCCAGTCATTCGTTCCTTGCATTAGCGTGTCAACTCAATTCACTGGGATAGATTGCAAAACATATAAAAAGCTATAAAAAGCTATAAAATTGACAATCTTAAGATTACTATAAAGAAACACACTACGACAGAGACAAATATTACGAAGAACTATAAAAAAAAAAAGTTTGTTTGGTATTACAGATTTATAGACATGACCGCCTAAAATATCCTCTTATACTAAGCATGAAAATGCATATACAAATGTTTTTATGGAAAATGAAGGATTGTCACAAATGAAGAGCTGTGTAATTAATTCAACCATTTAACAATTTACAAGAAAAAAATTTTCGCAAAAGAACTACGTACACATAAGGTAAACACAACGCATACAAGTTCACACATCTGATTGTATTTATGTTAAAATGTGGATAAGCTTGAAGGGTTTATGCGCACATGTGCGTGCACCCTAGTCTGTCCGCGCCTGTATAAAAAAAAAAAAAAAAAAAATCAGCACATGCATTACCCTGCGCACGCACACCAAATGCAATTTCCTTCCATGTTTCATAAAATTAGATTTTACATTCTCTATCCCTCTCGGTAGGCGGGCATTACTTTCGAAGTTTTACTGGAGAATATTTCCTCCCGGCTATTTCTTTCCCGACTGCAACCGCCCAAAATTCTGAGGTATTAAAGCTGTTCTCTCTCTCTCTCTCTTCTCTCTCTCTCTCTCTCTCTCTCTCTCCTCGGAGATCTAGCTAACAATACGGCTTATTTTTCCCTTCCTGCAATGTCCTCAAAAGACGTTTTGCGGGCGTATATCTGCAAGTAACGCCTCCTTCTCCACAGACGAGCGACCGTCTGGCCTCGCCCAATCCCTGTTTCTGCAGAACTCCGCGGGAATTTTCCCTTCGCTTGACATCTGTGGAATTATTTTGGCTTCCGTTGTTACGCCTACTCTCTTGAGCAGTCAGGGAATTCTCAATCAATTTCTGAAATCATCTCAAATTACTTTTTATACTTTTCAATTTTCGTTGGTCGTGCGCATCACTGGGATGCAAACAAGTACTGGCCAACCGGGCAATTTTCTTCCATTTCATTTCTAGTTCTTGCAAATGCAAGGTGCTTTTATGTGAGGTAGCTTTTTAAAATGATTCGTTTCACCTAGGAAATTCTTTTCAGCCCACAGTCATTTCACCCAGCAGAAAGTAATACCAATTTCACCTTTCAACCTCTTATGAAAGCACACTTATCCTAACTAAAGTAGCCCCTTTGAAAGCACATTAATTTCGATCGATTCAGCCCTTTCATAAATAATTTTTTTTAAAGCACACGCTTTCTGCCTGAAGCAGTTATTATGAAAGCACTCTCATTCCACCTGTAGTCCAGCTCTTTAAAGCATTATTTTCACCCGAAATCACGCTTTTAAAAGCACATCATAACAGTTTCAAGAATACACCCCCGCTACCTGATGGGGTCCATTAAAATTTGTTCTTAGCCCAGCTGAAGGAGATTCTCTAAAAGCACATTCATTCCACCCGAGGTCTCTCTTTGAAAAATGAACTCATTCCACTTCAGTGGCTATTATAAAAGAATGGTCATTCCACTCTTAGAAGTTTTTTATTTTTTTTTTTTTTTAGAAGTCCATTTCACTTCATTTCAGCAGACGTATATAATGCTTTCAAGAGCGCATTCATTGTGTACATCCCATTCAATGTGCTACTTTTACATGCCCATTTATTCCTGACTTTATTTCCTCTTTTAGAAGCGCATTATTTTCACGCAATGTAGTTCTTCAAATGCCTTCCCTAATCTTATCATTTTTCATCCTCCTCTGTATCCTTTGCAGGCGATAAAACCTATCACGAATTCAGATGCCGACATTGTTCTCAAACATTTATTGTGAAAGTAATTTGCATTTGGTATTATCTTAAGATTATAAACCAAATCGCACAACCACAACGGTGAAAAATATTTTTTTGAAGGTCTAAATCGTCAGTAAAATAAGTTTCACAAAGTACGCGAGGTCGTGCAGTCTTGTGCATTTATGGGCTTGTAAGATTGTGCATGCGTCTCCGTATGTCTTGAAATACGTATTTATTTCTAAGTTCTTAGCACTTAACCATAAAGCAGATTAAATTCCCAACTGACAAGTTATACCGATATAACAGAATGGAAAAAGCATATCAAAATGAGATTAATTTTCTCAAGATTAAGGGAGCGGAGAAGGTCTCTGAAACCATTTAGTGTTTCAATTTACAGAAGCAAGAGAACCACCTCTTAAGTTCGACTGTTTATCCGACCATTTGTTAGATTCTTGTTTGAACTTTACATATTTCATCGTTCAGGATTTAGTTTTTCTCTCACCTCGTTTGCTAGCAATCCCGTTCAGCATTTATTTATCCCATAAACTCTCTGGCGATCCTTGACCTTACTTGATATTCATACGAGAGAGAGAGAGAGGAGAGAGAGAGAGAGAGAGAGAGAGAGAGGGTGGGGGGTGGTAAAGCTAGTCAGTATCACAACAAGCATGTATACTCTTAAGCTTCCTTCCCAATCACTTACCTCAAAATCCGCGCGAGAGACGGCAGAAGACAAAACCAAGGAATTCCCTTCAAGTTCCATTCCCAGCTTAAATTGTCAATTCCACGCTTGAATTGTTAATTCCCAGCTTGCATTGTCAATTCCCAGCTTGAACTGTCAATTCCTATCTTCAATTGTCAATTCCCAGATTGAATCGTCGATTCCCATCTTGAATTGTCAATTCCCAGCTTGAATCGTCAATTCCTATCTTGAATTGTCAATTCCCAACTTAAATTGTCAATTCAATTCCCGGCTTTAATTGTCAATTCCTACCTTGAATTGTCAATTCCCAGCTTGAATTGTCAACTCAATTCCCGGCTCTAATTGTCAATTCCTACCTTGAATTGTCAATTCCCAGCTTGAATTGCCATTACCAGCGCCGTAGCACGATAGGAGAGCGCCCAGCGCGAGCTCATATTTTGAACTCTAATCTAATCTGGCCCATTCCCGAGACGGAATAAAAATCACAAAGTCCCACGAATGAATAGCAGTCGGCCTTTTGAAAGGGAATCCTTTTCCCCAAGCCTACCCTTCTGCGCCGACTGACGACGTTCAGGCGCGGTATTCCTCACAAGAATGAGTAAAATAAATACTTCCCTCAAAGGCTGCAAACAAGAGGGCTCGAGAGATACCGCGTTCCTGTATAGATTAAGAAAACAAAAAGATTCCGTCTAATGTGAGAAAAGGGTTTTGTTACGGAAAATTTTCATGGCTTGATTATAATTATAACGACGCTCGTCAAATTTCTTAATATAAAATATCCGCTGCTTACACATACAGTTAGTTTATTTCCACAACTTACGACCTGGTCTTTTATACGGATACCAAACACAGCAAAACCCTTTACCAATTCTAAAAGCATTTCTATAATTACCATAGTCATAGTTTTTAATCTCATTATTTTTGCATATCGACCATCTTTGCACACTTCTGACGAAACAAATACAGATAAAGGCGCTTTATGGCTGCTGGAACCGATAATGCATTTGTGACAAACTTAATTAACGTGACTGAATCAAATGACCAATTTTTCGAACGTTAAAGAACTCGACGGAATAAGACGTAAACAAAACAGATATTTACAACCACAGTAAAGACAGACTATTGCCGCGCAATATCAGGAAATACTTGGTCAGCATTTGTCATTCAAATCAGCATTTGTTATGCAATAGGCACGTGAGCTAAGCTCCAGGTATCAACGGAAAAATAAATAAATTTTTTCATTAAAAACGCTAAACCCATAAAATGCAAGACTTGGCACAAAACAAAATCCCTAATAAATAGCAGTAAAGCGAAAATTGAAAATCAAGAATTCAGCTTCAGGCAAAGAAGGAAAAAATATGAATTACATTAACAAGAACGAAAAACCCCGATAAATCATTCACTAAAACAAAATTTACACCATATGCTCAGACACATCTAAACGAAAACGAATGAAATTTACAATTATTTAAAAAAAAGTAATTTACAACTATTTAAAAAAAAAAGCAATTTACAACTATTTTTAAAAAAAATAATTTACATGTAGTTTTTATAAAATCTTTAGATGGTACATTTCATATAAGCCTCAATATCAGTTCGCCCAAAACAAAAAAGGATAACAAAACCCAACTGAATGCCTAAGACTCAAACGTAAACAAAATGAGAAAAGTTCATCCAATCTATAAAAGGTTGTTCTTGTCTCCTCTTCTCGGTATTGTAACTCAGGGAAGGAAGTTTAATTCGGCTGACTTGTAGAGTAAGTACACGATATCTTATTCTGATTTCCCTCGGGCCTAGTACAGTTGTCTATTGCAGGACGTTGAGGGAATGTGTATTTTTTTTCAATGTGGTACCCCTAATCTCAGACAACATAATTATGGACAAAAACAGACAAAGAGGTAACAGAAACATTCGCGAGAGAGAGAGAGAGAGAGAGAGAGAGAGAGAGAGAGAGAGAGAGAGAGAGAGAGAGAGAGAGGAGCTAATCCAACCTGGTTGCGAAAACTGCAACACAGACACAACTGTAATATGGTACAGGTCAACCAAGAGAATATAAACTAACTCTATCTACCAAGGTAACAACTGTTGTTACTGTGTGAGAAACAATAATGACACTATCATGACATTCTGTTCGTCACTGATCAAGTGGAAATAAAAAGCCAGAACAGGCAGTTGTTTGTTCATCTAATTTGAGTAAAATCCACCGATATCTTCGCGGTTATTTGTATAGCTTCGCCAATTTGGGAGCTAAAAAGTCTGGCATCCAATAACGAGACACCAACAATTACCAAGGGTTAATCTAAGAAACTAATATTATATGATCATTCAATTTCAAATAACCATTTCTTGGTTGCTCTTACACATTCTTAAAACAAAAAAATAAATTCCTTTAAATTTCAGAGGTATATGATGCACCGATTATGATGAAAAACTTCTTTTAAAAAATGGAAGACCAATAATCACTTACAAACTCTTGTAACTTCCGGTTGGTCCTCGGCTGGAAGGGAAAACACGAAAACCTGCTCCATCTATTTATTCCTGACATGGCACCTTTAACGACTAGCCTTTGCGCCGCTGAACTGAATGGGCATTTGTATTACACACTCACCGTCCATCCAGCTGCGAGCGCACCTCTTAATCTTGGATCGACACACGTGAATACCTTAAAAGGCGAATAGGTTCAGACCGCCTTCATCATTTAACAGTCCGGGATGATTCCGGAATTTCTCATTGTTTGAAACGTGGCCCAACGAGGTAGGCAGTGCATGCCGCGCATTCTCGTTCTTCAGCCTCACGTGGAAAGGTGAAGAACAATGGAAACTTTGCAGAAACAAATCCACAGTAGTACATATATTTTCTGTACGGAAAGCTTTTGGGAAACTGCCCCATTTTCATTTTCAATCTTGAAAAGGGGAACCGAACAGTTTCCCGAAAGCTTTCAGTACATTTTTATCTCTAAATATTATGTATAAGAATATAAATGTGATTCTGTCTCCGTTTCAACTCGTGCTACTGTGAGCATTTTTTAATAATGGAAACTTTGCTGCAACAATAGGTTCCTTTCGTACTTAAGATAAATATTTCAACGTTTCCGATTAGGCTGATTTCTTGCGAGATATCCTCCTGCATACAACTGAAAGATTCTTGATATACAATAAAAATTAATGTCTACCGCACGATTATTTTTAATGTAAAACGGCTTTTCAATTATCCTGCCAAGGCAAGGGCGTGATTCATTTCAGTCTTCTCATATTCCTCTGTAGATTTGTGGTCATATGACACAGCAGAAGTCTCCATTAGACTTGTGGTCATCTGACAGCAGAAGTCTCCATTAAACTTGTGGTCATATGACACAGCAGAAGTGGCCATTAGATTTGTGGTCATATGACACAGCAGAAGTCTCCAATAGACTTGTGATCATCTGACACAGCAGAAGTTACCATTAGATTTGTGGTCATATGGCACAGCAGAAGTCTCCATTAGACTTGTGGTCATATGACACAGCAGAAGTCTCCATTAGACTTGTGGTCATACGACACAGCAGAAGTTTCATTAGATTTGTGGTCATATGACACAGCAGAAGTCCCCATTAGACTTGTGGTCATACGACACAGCAGAAGTCTCCATTAGACTTGTGGTCATATGACACAGCAGAAGTCTCTAGACTTGTGGTCATCTGACAGCAGAAGTCTCCATTAAACTTGTGGTCATATGACACAGCAGAAGTGTCCACTAGATTTGTGGTCATATGACAGCAGAATCCAATACTTGTGGTCTACTGAACACAGCAAGTTACCATTAGAATTTGTGTCATATGGAACAGCAGAAGTCTTAGACTTGTGGTCATATGACACAGCAGAAGTGTCCATTAGATCAAATCGTGTCATATGACACAGCAGAAGTCCCCATTAGACTTGTGGTCATATGACACAGCAGAAGTCTCCATTAGACTTGTGGTCATATGACACAGCAGAAGTCTCCATTAGACTTGTGGTCATATGACACAGCAGAAGTCCCCATTAGACTTGTGGTCATATGACAGCAGAATCCCCATTAGACTTGTGGTCATAGACACAGCAGAGAAGTGGCCACTAGATTTGTGGTCATATGGACACAAGCAGAAGTCTCCAATAGAGTGTGGGTCATCTGGACACAGCAGAAGTTACCATTAGGTTGTGGTCATATGGAACAGCAGAAGTCTCCATTAGACGTGTGTCATATGACACAGCAGAAGTTTGTCCATTAGACTTGTGGTTCATTACGACACAAGCAGAAGTTTCATTTAGATTTGGTCATATGACACAGCAGAAGTCCCCATATAGACTTGTGAGTCATCTGACACAGCAGAAGTCTTCCATTAGACTTTGTTTTTGGTCATATTGAACACAGCAGAAAGTCCTCCATATAACTGTGGTCATATGACACAGACAGAAAGTCTCCCGATTAGACTTGTGGTCATATGGAACAGCCGAAGTCGCCCATTAGACTTGTGGTCCATATGACACGCAAGAAGTCTCCATTAGACTTGTGGTAATATGACACAGCAGAAGTCTCCATTAGACTTGTGGTCATATGACCAAAGCAGAAGTCCTCCATTAGACTTTGTGTCATATGACCACAGCAGAAGTCCCCATTAGACTTGTGGTCATATGACACAGCAGAAGTCTCCATTAGACTTGTGGTCATATGACACAGCAGAAGTCTCCATTAGACTTGTGGTCATATGACACAGCAGAAGTCTCCATTAGATTGGTAGTCATATGACTCATGTGACACAGCAGAAGTCTCTAGTATAATGGCGGTCATATGACATGGCAGAAGTCTCCATTAGATTGGTGGTCATATGACTCATCTGACACAGCAGAAGTCTCCAGTAGATTGGCGGTCATATGGCACAGCAGAAGTCCCATTAGACTTGTGGTCATATGACACAGCAGAAGTCTCCATTAGACTTGTGGTCATATGACACAGCAGAAGTCTCCATTAGACTTTTGGTCATATGACACAGCAGAAGTCTCCATTAGACTTGTGGTCATATGACACAGCAGAAGTCTCCATTAGACTTGTGGTCATATGACACAGCAGAAGTCTCCATTAGACTTTTGGTCATATGACACAGCAGAAGTCTCCATTAGACTTGTGGTCATATGACACAGCAGAAGTCTCCATTAGAATTTTGGTCATATGACACAGCAGAAGTCACCATTAGACTTGTGGCAATATGAAACAACAGAAGTCTCCATTAGACTTTTGGTCATATGACACAGCAGAAGTCTCCATTTTTAGTTAACTAGTAAATCTGGAACATTTTGTCTTCCCTTCCCTTCCCTTGCTCGAATCGTATAATGTGTCCCCATTGTCCTAGGGAGGTTTATAAAAAAAAAAAAAAAAAAAAAAAAAAAAAACATCAACACTTCGATGCTTTTTATCTTAACTTCCAGCGGCCGGAATCTTGGGCATTGAAAAAAAACGCCTTCTGATAGTAGTCCCTTTCATATTGTTTTCCCTTACTTTTTTAAGCATCCCAAAACGCTTAAAATAATAAGCAATGCAACTTCACCAAAACCCTGTATACCGCCGGTAAGAGGGCCTTCTGAAAAAGTAAGACAGCAATCACTGGCACCCTCAACCTCCTGCTGTTAAGCCTAGGATGGGACCACCACGACCCCGCCCCCGAAAAGAGAGAGAGAGAGAGAGAGAGAGAGAGAGAGAGAGAGAGAGAGAGAGAGAGAAAAGGAAAATAAACCATTAAAAACCAAATAATTTTTTAAACAACTAAAGCTATAAGGAAACATAACAGGTGCCCTTGTTTTTATTCTTTTCATTTTCGTCCTTCTCAAAAAGACCCACTATCTCATGAACAGAGAGAGAGAGAGAGAGAGAGAGAGAGAGAGAGAGAGAGAGAGAGAGAGAGAGAGACACCACGTTACTGAATTGTCAGCTGCAAGACAGTAAGAAATTCATTTGAAAATAATGTCGGCTGAAAGACATTTCACCGAGAAAAGTGGCAAGAGGCATGCTTCTCTTTCCTTTTCCTACAACGCAGAGTTTACGACATTAAATGTGCACTTCTAAAATAAAAATAAACAGATCTGAATAAAATTCCCCCCAATCTGCATATTATTAGACAAGCGCCAACAGGCAAAATGCCCATTTCCTTATGACTGGAGAAAGAAAAGTCTAAGACTGCATGCAATGAGAGAGGAGAGAGAGAGAGAGAGAGAGAAGAGAGAGAGAGAGAGAGAGAGAGAGAGAGAGGGGGGGGGGAACGAGACGAGACTCGCGAACGAAAATTAAAGGTGTTAGTGCGCTTGCACGGGTGTGGTGGCGCTAAAGGAGGCATATACACCGACAGTATTTCCTGTCTAGACAATCAAAAGCATTACTGAAAGAACACATCTCTTAATGTACACATAGGCTCCTTTATAAATACATACATACATACATACATACATATATATATATATATATATATATATATATATATATATATATATATATATATATAATAAATATAAATATAATATGTATATATAATATATAAATATTATATATACTGTATATATATATATATATATATATATATATATATATATATATATATATATATATATATATATATATATATATATATATATGTATATATTGACCGTGGGACACTTAGGAAAATGCGTGAACACAGACAGACGTACATACCCACAAAATAATAAAGTACACACATGAACTCTTCACTGTTTGTACTGCAGTCATTGGAATGCAAAATTGTATGAGAGAGAGAGAGAGAGAGAGAGAGAGAGAGGAAACACGCCTAACTCCAAGAGCATATAATAATAAATAAATGATTCCCGCAAATGAAGCACCTGGGAGATCCCACACGGGAGGGAGGAGGGACAATAGATGTCACAAACATACCGTCGGAGCCATTCGCCCGCGCGTTCTGTCGTCTTGCAGGGTTCATGCTCCAATTGGTTGGCTGGGATCCTATTACAGCATGACTTGACCGAGGGCAAATTCGGTTCCCGTCCCTGCGCGTTGTATCTAGACCGGGGTTTATGACCAAGCTGAGATACTACGTTATATATCCCGTCATAATTGAACTAAACAGAACAGAATATAGAATTTAAGACAAAGGCCAAGCACTGGGACCTATAACGTTCATTCAGGGCTTGAAACTGAAACTGACAGTAAAAGGAACTGTGAAAGGTGTAACAGGAGGAAAACCTCGCTGTTGCACTATGAATCAATTGTTAGCAGAGGGTGGAAAGTGAGATGGATGAACAAGAATATTAAAGGAGGTACGGTAAAAGGAATGAAAGGGGTTGCAGCTAGGGGCCGAAGGGGCGCTGCTAAGAATCCTAAGTAATGTCTGCAGTGCACCGCATGAGATGTACTGACGGCACTAGCCCCCTACGGGAATAATTGAACTGTTACATTTTTATCGATAAAGCTCCCGTCCTTCTACGTTGGTTATGGCGTCAGGTTTAAAACTACTGGTATGCTACGTTATCTAAACAGCTCTAAATGTATATGTACAATTCTTTCGACCCACAATCATAACAAACTTTTTTATTCTTTTATTTTATATATATAATATATATATATATATATATATATATATATATATATATATATATATTATATATATATATATATATGCTTAAAAAATCACAGTAGATGCACGTGACTTCAAATAATAAGCGAATACCACGGGAAAACATCAATATTCTGTGAGAACTGGGCAAATATCGAATGCATTATTTGTACACATGAGAGATTTAGACCATCCTATTAACTGGAGTCAAGCAAGAGCCTTAGTCCCATGTAATGACACAGTTAAAAAAAAAAGGAATATCATTGAATCTTGTTTTATCAAATCAAATAATAGAAATGTTCTAAATTTAAGTATTGGTTTATTTAAACTTGATGCTTTCATAATGAAAAAAGGTGTAGATAAATATAAGTCAACAAAATTAATATATTTAGTTTTTACATGTTTTGGACTGTAAAGATACTTTGTAATTTCGGTTAGGGTCAGAATCTGTTTAAGTTTGTGACCGTGTGATATCGATAATCCCTGGATTATCCCTTTTAATTTTTACACTTTTGATAATTACCATCTGGTATTCCTGATCTTGTTTGTATCTGAGGCCTTCCTCTCCAATTGTACTTTAGTAGCTCCTTGACGATGTCTGAATAAAGACGAAAGCGCTTGGATTTCTGACTATCATTTTCCCGTGTTATTCGCTTATATATATATATATATATATATATATATATATATATATATATATATATATATATATATATATATAATCGGTGGTTATTTTCTCAAATTCCAGCAACATACACCCCAAGAATTGGCATGACACTGACAATAAAACGCTAGAAGTCATTTACAGGATTTATCAAATGGACATGACACTGGGATAAGCTTGTCTGTGTTGGCCATGAAACAGATGATAAATCACGGGTATAATGGGAGTGTTTCACGTTGCCTGAGCCTCCAATAACACCATTTATTGATAGCATTCCATCGATGCTCAGACTTACAGCAGAGCTGGCCCTGAAATCTGTACTGCAGATTCTGAAAGCAGGTCTATGGATATGATGACTCCTGACACCTAAACATTGGCATTTATTATTTTCTTTTTTTATGAGAGAGAGAGAGAGAGAGAGAGAGAGAGAGAGAGAAGAGAGAGAGAGAGAGAGAGAGAGAGAGAGACCTTTTCCTGATCCGTTATTTCGAATACGATCTCCTTAATTTTACTTACAATATACACCTATCCACGTATAAACAATCCTCTAAACTGATACGTTAATCTGCATATATGTTGTTCTGCCACACTATGACGAATATCCAGACATTTATAAATGCCACCTGCACTAAAGCGGTGTCACGTGATCATGTTGTATGGCGTCTTTCAGCATGTGCTACCAAAGTTTGTTACACACCTCCGCATTTTCTGACGTCTTGCATCGCCTTGACACCAAAGCTTGCACCGATAAAGTCTGTATCTAACGTTTTCTGGCGTTTCTAGCATTTTACCACCAAATTTTGCACCACCATTGGCTGTCTGAATTCGTTGCCACCAATTTTTCCATTACCAAAGGCGGTGTCACACAATCACGTTTTATGGCATGTTTTTGCATCCTTCCATCAAAGTTTGAAACACTAAAGCCAGTGTCACACGACCAACAAGTTCTCTGGTATCTTGCTGTGTCCTATCCTGCAACCCAAGTTTTCATCAACAAGTGCTCTGGCATCTTGCTGTGTCCTATCTTGCAACCTAAGTTTTCATCAAGACGCTACTCGTTGTACACAGGAGCAAAACTGAAGTCTGTTCCTTAAGGTTATCTCACAGAGCTGTACGATAGTCGGAGACTAGTTTTGTCACTGCTTGCTTTACTGTGTCCACTGGAGACTTGCTTGTGACACTGCCATAAGACAACATATAAAATAAGGAAAGTCCGTAGCTACGATAAACCTAATTAACATACCTAACTGAACTTAAAAAGAAAAAAACACACAAACAATGGGAGGAGAAGCCTCTTAAACCTATCAGACCCTAAAGAAAAATATGGAGGAAAAATGGAAAAATTAACTTAGTAGGAATCAAATATGCATTTTCCTTACAAGCAACGTCCATTAACGAGTGTGGCTAATTATTCTAAGACAAAAGAGACAGATACTATCCTATAAAAATCATTCGTAACAAGCCAGGAGTTTTTGGTCATTTTTGGGAGGGCAGAGGCTTCGTAGGCCTTTTCTACCCTTTCCAGGCATATTGATTTTCATGTAGGAAATGTTAAAAAAATGAACACTTTGGAAAGAAGAATGAAAAAGTAATCCGATGTTAAACAATCAATATTTGAAATATAAAAAGCTATATTGTATTTCATTTCCAGAATAATATTAGACGTTACCAGATGTATCGACAGGTCAAAGAGAAGTGTCTTTCGGATAAATGGCGCCATTAAAGGTTCAAGAAAAATGAACGAAAAGCGGAAAGGCCATCTACTACAGTCCTCTGGCTCGCAGCCTAGTCAGGTATGGAAGAGAGGAGAGAGAGAGAGAGAGAGAGAGAGAGGAGAGAGAGAGAGAGAGAGAGAGCTAACTACAGTAGCATCAGTTCCCATTAACCGGCTTATAAGCTGTCGGACATAGACAGATGCTGGCCATATGACATCTCGAACGAAGGTCTTAAAAGTTATTCATCTGTCGTTAGTCGGACGAGTCCATTTACCTCTCGATATAATACACGGACGAGGAATTTTCAACAAAAACAGACTAAAGGTCCAATAAGACTCTTATTTTCTAGTAGATATGCTACTCACTTTTATTTAATGATTTTTGCAAAGAGAGAAAGAGGAAAGAAAACCAGTTTTCTGTACTAATACATTGATAAAGGAAATGGGTGCCTGAAGCAGTCTTAATTTTTTCAACATGAAACAGTCTAACCAAACATTTTATGGTCGAGGTCATGGACTAAGTCAACTGAATTTATAATCTTACAAGAGCGCTCTAACAACCACGCATAAAGGCAAGGCACAAAGGAAACATGTTCAGAAGCTCCCGGCTAACGATAAAAGGGATCAAACTCGTTCCCCCTACCTAAAAGCGCCAAAGGTAAATTTGTTCCGGCCGCCTGTTTGTGAAAATATTTCAGTAACATGCCCTCTGGACGACTTTGGTACAGCTATAAAATGTTGACAAGCGGTGTGTTCTTTGCTCACCGTAGTGGTAACGCGCTCAGCTGGTCGGACTGACAATCACCCATCACAAGACAGACGAGAATACTGTAAGTGCCATTAACACATTCAAACTCTAAAATACGAAATCCAAAAAAACTAAATGTTTAAGTGAAGCAGCACAAGAGTAGAGAAAGAAACGGCAACATATCCGGCGCAAAGGGAAAAAAAAAAGAAAAAAAAGTTCTGATATCTTCAAAGGGTTTACCATCCGGATAAAATTGCAATGCCCTTGCAACTTCGACAGGACTATGGGGAAAAAAGCGGCAATACCTTCAAAATTCTCTCCGTGCGCCAATTAATAGCTGGGAATTCTGTCACTTCAGTGCAAAGGCTGGACAGGGATGTCAAACTAAACTGCCTAAACATTTCCCACTATCTCACAGAGAATTACAGTCATTTCAATTCCCTTGTCAATTAGTTAATCTCCGGAAAACAAAAATCATTATGGAGTAAAAAAAAAAAAGTTTAAATTTGAGAGTAAAATCGTGAATGTAATTTTAACTTAATACCAAAACCTCAGTAAAAATACAGCAAGAAAAAAATAAAAACAAGTAAAAAAAATACCCCGAAACAATCGAGTTTTCTATACAGCGTATAATCACGGCCACCGAAAATAGATCTAACTGTATGAACCGCGGATCGTGGTGGCCTGTCCTGTATCGTTGCCAGACGCACGATGATGGGTAAATTCAGCTTTAAATACTATCAAAACTACTGAGGCTAGAGGGTTATAATTTAGTATGTTTGATGATTGGAGGGTGGATGCTCAACATACCAATATGCAGCCCTCTAGCCTCAGTAGCTGTGACGATCTGAGGGCGGACAGAAAAAGTGAGGACAAAGAAGTGCGGACGGACAGACATACCCGGCACAATAGTTCTATTTTACAGAAAACTGAAAAAACGATATACATTCCAAAAAAAACGAAGAGCCTACCCACGTTCGACGAACCTACAGATTATAGGATCTTGCTCATCGAATACTTCACTTCTATAAAGACGTACGACCATATTTATTGTGATAATGCAAAAGAAAATGCCTAAATAATCTTTTAGGTGCAACTTAATATACCAGCCAGATTTTGAAAAAAAAAAAAAAAAAATCTCCTACTTCCTGGATTTTCGTAGAGAGAATAAAGACCAACTCTGAGCAAAGACGGGGTCCGAGATCAACAGGTAATCGAAACTGCTCCGACGTCACCTGTCCCCAACATATTCCTTTCTCAGCTTGTACCTTCTTTCAATCAATTTGTTCACCCAACCCGCTTTCTGCAACATGGCCACTTATTTACTAACCTTTATCACCGTTTGTTTACTGTTTGTTTGTATGGTGTTTTTACGTTGCAAGGAACCAGTGGCTTTACGTGACATTCGGACCACGTCGAGAGTGAACTCCTATCACCAGAAATACACATCTCTCACTCCTCAATGGAATGCCCGAGAATCGAACTCGCGGCCACCGAGGTGGCACGCCAACACCATACCGACCACGCCACTGAGGCGTCCTGTTTGTTTATTGACCTTTGGTCCCATTTAATATCTAAAATATTTCTTGCTAATTATTACTATGAATTGCATGCATCTAGACGCAGTATTTAATGCATAGATATATCTTCACATGAACTTATAAGAGGTCTCTAGATAGTCGCTACTTAGCCCAGTGTTCTATTTCCCTCTCAGCTGGCAGACCGTCTTAAAAAATTTCATATTTGAATTGCTAATATTCTCGTTTGCTTTCCTCTTTTTGATTCCCTATTTTTTTTCTTTTACAAAAAATGGACATAATCATTATTTACAACGTCATTTTCCTTTTAAAATTATCTGTGGCTTCAATAAATTATACAGATATATAGATATATATATATATATATATATATATATATATATATATATATATTAATATATATATACACGTATATATATATATATAAAATTTAAAAAATTTCCCATGGCTTCAACAAATTATACATAACGCGCGCGCGCACACACACACACATTATACGTATATATATATATATATATATATATATATATATAGATATATATATATATATATGTACATATATGTATATGTATATATATATATATATATATATATATATATATATATATATATATTATATATATATTATATATATATACACAGAAGGAGGGTATGTGAAAATGAAGAAGTGCCCCCACCCATCACGAACAAGTAACACAGTTTCGTCATGAACAGAACGTTCGGTAGAAAAACAGAACACTAGAATATAACTATGATCGATCATAATTCAATTGCCAAGAAAATTAGAAAAAAACAATTCACAAGATATTGCAAAAAATGTGTCAAAAATCACCCCAACGTCAATACTCGAGTTATTTTATCTGCAACTGTAGGAAAATATTCAACACCTAGAGGACACTAACGCTTAATATTTCTGGGCACAATAACATACCTTGCACTTCATTCACAGTCTTTAGCACAGTTTTGAAATAATAATGTCACAGCAGCTCTTTACAGTCATCATTTATGCTTGCAAAGCTATTAACAACACTTTCCCCGAAGTGGGAATAACCACTATCAGAGTTTCCGTTTTCTCTTCGCCCGATCGCCTGCGAGGAAAGATCGTGATGTCTTTTCGCAATGATGAAAATAAAAGTAGGAGGAGTTTGAGATGAATTCTTATTCAGGGACATCCTTCAATGGAAGCTGTAGGTCATACAGCTTCAATTGAAGGAGAGGATGAGTGACGATATTTGCTCAGTTGAATATTTACAGCGCAATGCTACTTCACTGCAACTGTCATGAACTCATACATATATGTATATATATATATATGTATGTATGTATGTATGTATATATATATATAGTATATATATATATATATATATATAGTATATAGATATATATATATATATATATATATATATATATATATATGACTATACACTGTATGGAAAAGGATCAAAATAAATAATAAAAATATTATGGGCAATATATATATATATATATATATAATATATATACACACATATATATGTGTATGCGCGTAGCACTATACGCTGTATACCTTTGGAGAAAAATAGTACCATAGTGCAGTAAAATACATATCAAACTAAGCTACCCCAATAACTACCAAAGAGAAAATACTACATGGATACCACAATAAATATTATATAACATAAGTTCAGGAACCCAATTTCTGAACTGAAATTGCTCATACTTATTGTATACCTTCATTAATTCCATCACTATCAAAAATAATAATAGAGCTCCACAAGAAAATAAATAAGTAAAATAATAGAATAAAAAAAAAGCTTGATACGACATCCAGCTTACTCAGGATGCGGGCAAGATTTTCCCCTCACGCATAAGTTGTAAACATTATATTCCTAACTTTTAACCTAAATTAAAATGTACTAAAATCTATGTTGAAACAGAGCCTTGTTTCACCAACGAAAATTAAAATAAGTACGTTATATTTTATTAGGAATAATTTTTCTGTATTGTTTAACATGCACATTTCTTAGTTTTGCAGATTTCATTCTAATATATAAATCATAAATATCCAACCCTAAAATTCCTCTATCTTTAACTCAACACGAAACCCCTTTTTCAGAGCGTTTTAGGCTCTTTAATAGACATTTCCTACCATCTCAACAAGAACAAGAACAACAACAACAAAGTTTGTAGGGTTACTCCCCGAGTAAGCGAAAATGGGGAGATCTGAAGAACGTTTTCGTTTTGCATAAAGCGGGCTACTGATAACACCGTAGTGAGAGATTCGGAGAGCACCCGCGCCAGGCCAGGAAACCCCCACTCCATCCTGCATCCAGATCCGAATAATCATTTCACGGTTTCGTTTTACGCTCCTCCTAACAACAGAGAAGGCGGGGGTGGGAGGGGGAGATTAAAACGCTCTATAGAAATACGATCGCCTTAATCAGCAGACGGGAAAGAGGGGCAGGCTCCTCCCCCCAACACCCTCCGAGCCACCCGAACAAAAAGCTAGAGAGTTGAGCAGAGCGATCCACCATGCTT
Source organism: Macrobrachium nipponense (assembly GCF_015104395.2). NCBI lineage: Eukaryota > Metazoa > Arthropoda > Malacostraca > Decapoda > Palaemonidae > Macrobrachium > Macrobrachium nipponense. The sequence goes on from NC_061104.1 coordinate 42,616,859, forward strand.
TTCAGCCCGTAGTAATGAAAAGGGGGTTTTCCCTTTTCTTCTGGGAGTGATTCGTCCCTTTATTTCGGCGAGCGTGCAAACACGACGAATTACCCACTTACCACGGGATTAATTAAGATTACCTTAGGCTGGGCAAAATTGGATTCACCGTAGCATTACATAAGACTGCTTAATTAAATGAGAGAGCTCACATCACTCTCTGGGGGTGTGTTATGGCATAATTACACGAGAGAACGCAAAGATTTGTTAATCACATAAAAATAAATTAACGATAAACTGTTCCCCACGACAGATATTGCCAATATTGAGTTTGTGACAATTTATGACATAACTACATACACACATTGCAATAAGAAACTTTGTGCTTGTGTGTGCACATGCGTCCAACTCCTCTCTTACATTAACACATACATTATATATTATGAACTTTGTGTGTGTGTATCTAATTCTTCCCTTACATTAGCACCTAACCAGTTTGAAATTGGACCACGAAAGAAACTTTCACGAGGAATTTAGAACGGTGTTTAACAACTGTACAAAGTCTTGGTGGCCTTCTGACACATTGTGTCAATTTAATGATTCCCCGACTCAGATCTGTGATTATATGAAATTGGGAAACTCGACTTGGATTTCATAACCTCGCATAGAAGTAGCCTTGAATGTTTTCCCCTTAGAAATGGCCTCTCATAAACCATATGTTACTGGTCCTGTTATTTGGGTTTTGTGTTCGTAATCTCTTCCCGTTTCCGAAACATTGCTTTCTTAAGTGGGAACTATGACAGGATCTGTGTGTGTGTGTGTGTGTTTTTAAGTGTCTTAAAAAGATATATTACTTGAAAAAGAATACACTCAGAAATTAAAACTGTCTTAGTCCACAGATCTCATTAAACATGTACAAATTACACAATCACACTTTTATTGACATTCATACTGAGTATGTCTCTGAAAACTCTTAGACACGAGACTGTTATTAGTGTAGTGGAAAACCATTACATTTTTGACAATAGCTTTTCATGGAGACCCCTATCGCGTTTTGCTATGTCGAATATGCATTCATAAAGAACGATTCTCAGCTATGTACAAATACCCTTCAGCCTGTACAACGCGGGGCATTCCGCTTGTATGCTATACATATACATACATGCACTCGCGTGCACACAAACACACACAATACTCGTATACATGTACATGAAAACCTCGCAATAGAGCTATGAAACAACTGCTGGGTATTCGTACAAGCAAAATTTAGCAAATAAAAAAAATAAAAAAAAAAAGTACAAAATGCGTCGCAGTTTCTTCGGAGCAGTCGAGTTTTCTGTACATCATATAATCAAGGCCATCGGGAACAGATCTACGTTTCGGTGGTCTCGGTATCATGATGTATGAGCGGCCACCCATGAAACCTTAACCACGGCCGGGTTGTGGCCTGGCCTATATCGTTGCCAGACGCACGATCATGGATAATTTAAACCTTAAATAAAATAACAACTACCGAGGCTAGAATTCTGCAATTTGGGATGTTTGATGATTGGAGGGTGGATGATCAACATACCAATTTGCAGCCCTCTAACGTCAATAATTTTTAAGATCTGAGAGCGGACAGAAACATTTTAAGACGGACAGGCAAAGCCAGCACAATAATTCTCCTTTCAGAAAACTAATAGAACGTAACAGAAGGAAGGACAGAAGACGATTCTAAAGAACACCAGCAAAATCTGAAAGGCCTTAATGAGATGATCAGATGATGGTAAATAATTACTTTATCCTTACTACCGGTTTAACAGCAAACACCCTGTGGCTGTCACTATTCACTCCAAAAGGGATAACCATATGTGGGAACTTACCTGTGGAAGGAAAAAATTAATTTGTTGAAGAATGACATACTTTATTAGGACACAAAACAGAAAAAAAAATTATGTTGTATTTAATGGCAATGATTCATTTTATTTATACATATAAATATATATATATTATATATATATATATATATATATATATAATATATATAATATTTTATGGATTTTGATCGCCTCGTCTTCACAGTATCATTCATTTTTATTTAGTTCTAGAAGAGCAGCCATTTTTCTCCTATCCGCTGACTTTAGGAGGGAAAAACAGGCATGTCCGGCACCAGCCATTAGTAAAGAGAGAGAGAATCATTTACGCAGTAGGGACGTATCCCAAGGGGAGTATGTAGCTAGCTAGGTACTTCTTAGGCCTACTTATAAGATCCCTATTCCTGTGAACCTTTGCTGGCGATATGTTCTGTTCCCAGGATGACCTGCCAACAGGGGGGGAGAAACTTCCCCAACGCCCAAGTTTTGCGCCCGACGATGGCCTCAGTCCAGCACAGACCTTGACCCAGGACAGACGTCCAAGCCAGCCTGCCTATAGGCCTACAAAGGGGCTAACTGGCACGCCCCGAACTCGGACAAAGCCGATGCCATATTCTCCAAAGGTCCACTACATAAGGCACCCAGGTACGTCTTTAGTTACGGTCATATTACCAGTTCTTTTCCTCCGAGGCAAGTAAAAACTCTCCCACATTTATAATACATATATTCTATATATATATTATATATATATATATATATATATATATATATATATAATATATATATATATATATATATATATATATAGTGTAAAATGTATAAAAGAAGATATAAAATGGATAACAAATAGTTTGAAGAACATATCTCTTGTTAACAGGCCACTAAAAACAACGCGTGAAAATCTCAGTAAAAAGAAATAGTGAAAAATAGTCAGAACATAAATTCCTTACACGAAAAAAAAAAAAAACGTTAAAAAATAAAAATATAGGATAAAATGACAGAGAGTACATCATAAAAGGAAAAATATTACAATAGGAAATAATCTAAAAACTCTCTTAAAATAAGCCAGGTAAGGAGAGAAAGCTACCAGCAGTGAGCTGTGGTTACTCAGTTCTTTTACGTGTTATGGATAGAATGGTCTCTTTAGTTGGCTTAATCATATTTATATCGTCATTTTTAAGAGCATTTGTATAAATATAGCTTTCAGTGAATTGTTTCAACTTTTATGTTTACGTTATTTGACACAATTTAATATTATTTTTTTTTTTTTTTAGTTGTTAAGAGTTTTATGGTTTTGAGTATCATTTTGCAGAATTTTAAACTGTTTTTGTTCCATTAAACTAGAAAACGCGCAGCAATCACCTATAATACACTATACACATTCCTATATATATATATTATATATTATATATATATATATATATATATATATATATATATAATATATATTTATATATTAATATATTATATATTGCTACTTTTAAAATGCATATATCTCCTCTGTGACTGTATAAAATGTTATGTAGAATTGTGCAAACATTTTTTCAAGATTCCTAGATAGCTTAGAGATAGGAGGATGTTTTTTAAAAAAAAAATGTGTGTTTCAGATTTCGCATTACATATTGTAAAAGAATATATATTTAACATAGAATGTAGAAAAGAGAGAGATTTTCTTTGTCCGTGCGAAACTACGATTGTTTTCCCTATTATGTCAGCACTGTGAGATTAGAGGAACTGCGGGATCTCTGTTTGCTTTACTAATCTGTCAACATGTTTGATAAGCGAGCTCAAGACTTCATTTGTGTTTTGAGAATCTGTCATCAAGTAAGATTGGGGCTTCTCCTTCATCTCGATCGAGTAGAGTACGTCTTTTTTTTTTAACAGACTGGACTCATATGTGTATGTCTTTGCCGAGTGCCACGTGCAGATTACACATTTTGTATATAAAGTTGCGTAAGATTTCGAAGCTTCTGGAAGAATTATTGCCCAAAAACGTTTTGTGCCAGATCCACTGTCCAGCTTCCGTAAGGAAGAGAATTTTTCATTAGATCTTAGATTCTCGAGGCATTAACAGCTGTCTCTCTCTCTCTCTCTCTCTCTCTCTCTCTCTCTCTCTCTCTCTCTCTCTCTCTCTCTCCATCCTTGAGATTATATTAAACGTAACGTATTAAATGGTCACTTGTAACTTGAGAATTTCATATTTGATATTTCTTAGAGTTTATTTAGTGTTAAATAATGTTTTTGTGGAATCTGAACAAACATTGTTTCGTAACGGTGCCTGGTTTTTGGTAAAGTGAAACAAGACTGCAGCAAAGAAAGAGTTGGTATACCAAAAAGTAAGTGTGTTATATTTTTATTAGTTGCAACTAATATCTAATGGTTATGATGGTTTGGTAAGAAACTAATAACTGATAGGAACAGTGGTTTGGAAAAAATGATGGTTACAATGTTTTGAGTGAAAAGATTTACACTTTTACAAATTGCAAATTTTTGTGTTTTGTGATTGTTTCATTTTGTGCATTTTTTTCATTTTCTTGTTGAAGTGTGCCTTTTTATTTTGATACTGTCCACATTTTTCTGTATTTTCATTTACATTCACAATTTAATTGACTTAGTTATTTTCATTACGTAATCATTGCACATTTAATTAAATTTAACACTGTGAATTAATTTGCATCTACTTAGAATTCTTTTCAAGTTTTATTATTGTTTAGCACTTGTGAATTAATCTCTAATTTTTCAATTATTGCCAAACACTTTTGAGTTCAATTGAATTAATTTTCTTGAATTTTGTGATAAATTAATTTTGATTTAATTTTACTTAATTTAATTCAAGAAATAATTAAACTTTACTTTGTTTTCAAGTAACAGGAATTTTCCCTGATGTTGTGAATTTCACTTATAAACTTGAGTTTCATAAAAAATTTTTGTATTTAAAATTTTTATAAGTATTTCCTTTCTAACCAGTATATTCGCATTTGATTATATTGATGTTAGGTAGAAACATAGTGCTAATTGATCCGCTTTCCTTCAATTTACTTGAAAGCACTTAGAACCAGGGAAGTACTTAGACTTCTGAAATCAGGGAAATACTAGACTTTTAAAGTTGTTTGATAGAGTGATGCCCTATGATTAATTCAATTACTTACAAGATTACCTCACACCTGTTTTGATGAACTTAGTCTGATTTTCTGCAATACTGGTAAGTTGTTAAGGGATCACTGTTGCCTTTAGAGTATTCAGTCGTTTAATACCTGTGATGAGGGTTCAGGTGTCTGGCTTTTGTGAGGTAACAATAAAGAATGGTAAGCGTAGTAACCAGATACTTGGCACTTCGTAACAAATTTATATATATATATATATATATATATATATATATATATATATATATATATATATATATATATATATATGTATTCCAAAATTACCGCTATAAATAGACATGTAACCAGTACCATTAATATTGCATTTAGTCTTTCCTTCACTGCCTAACACCGGAGGAAAAGTTTTAAAGTCAAATACTACTGATATATAAATTCATTAAATTACATAACAAACTCTGCGTTGAACGAGTCTTGGAGTCGTCAGATAATGTACACAAAAACCAACAAGAGTGGAAGGTAGATAGATCCATCTCAATAGCTGTGATTGATTTGGTGACACGCCAAGTTAGTGAACCATGTGACAAGATTGATGCTACTAATCTGAGAACGCGTTGATTTTCTTATACGTAGAGGGGGTTTTCTACAATTGTCTGGACATTCACTTCCTCCCTCTCTCTCTCTCTCTCTCTCTCAACACGAGAAATGCTAAAACTTTGATCTGGCACGCTACTTCATGACAAAGGTCTAATCCCACAGAATGTCAACAACCCCCCACGTCAGATGATGAAACGCTATGGTGAAACCATTCTAGTCAAGGATGTTCATGATAATAAGGTGGCTTAACTAACTAACGTCAAATCCTGACACACTTAAAGGGAAAACAACTTGAACTTTGAATAATGGACAATGGAGCATTTAGAATAAATCTTAAAAACTACCCACCCTAATATATATATATATATATAATATATATATATATATATATATATATATATATATATATATATATATATATATATATTCAACTACGCAGTTCAGAACCAGAAGCTTACAAAACATTTCGAATATAAACAAGAAAAGAACAGGTAATTATCACTGCAGAATGGATAAATGAACAAGAGAAAGGTTCATGAACTTAGTCTACAATTCATATTGACTCTTAGTTTACAATTTATATTTGCTCAACCTAGAAAACTTTTAATGCAAAAATCAGATGCCTGAAAAAGAAATGCCTCTTCTCTTGTAGTGTTTAATTAACCTGGGTCTAGAAATTGAAGATACTGTTTGAATAAGTTCTCGTTTATCCTAAACCACACTATAAAAATTTTGCAAAAAAAGGATTTCATTCTCATTTTAAAACCAAATGTGCATATTGAATATGGCGAGTGGAGAGAGAGAGAGAGAGAGAGAGAGATGAGAGAGATGAGAGAGAAGAGAGAGAGAGAGAGAGAGAGAGAGAGAGGATTTCTATAAATTTAAATACAAAATATATACAAAACTACTACACAACCCAACTTATGAGCATGGTATTTCGGAATGAAACCAAAGCGAACAGGCAGATTAGTTTGGATAAATTCCTATTCCATGTACAAGATTATTATTATTATTATTGTTAAAAAGAATGGCAGAATTAAGCGAGTTGATTGTATATAAAACTTTTCCTATTTTCCTTACCATTCGCTTCTCAGGCTCAGCGATGTCTCTGAGTAACTGACCAATATTCATATTGGGAATTTTCAAAAAATTTTAAATGCTGAAGGTAATCTTTTATTAGAACAGGATATCAGGTCCAGGTCAAGCAGGGTCGTCGTCAGTGCCGGTATTATTCCGTAGGCGTAGTTCAGTCCGGGGGGGCCGGGGTCGTCTTCGGTAATTTAAGGATGGTATTGGTGCTGGTATAGCTGATATCACGTGACGTTTCGACCTTCTCGCAGGTCATCTTCGACGAGTCGTTTGAAGAGACTGTAGCAAGAAAGTCTGTTGGGCGGTATTTATAGCGGCTCGGACCTAGAGTTGCATTCTCATTGGTCGGGCCGGTCTTGGAGACGAAGTCGTGGATCTCGCCTCGAAGGTCTCGGGGATTCTCTCGTGCGAGCGAACAGTAGTGTGCCGACCAATGAGAATGCAACTCTAGGTCCGAGCCGCTATAAATACCGCCCAACAGACTTTCTTGCTACAGTCTCTTCAAACGACTCGTCCGAAGATGACCTGCGAGAAGGTCGAAACGTTTACGTGATACCAGCTATACCAGCTATACCATCACCAATACCATCCCTTAAACCGAAGACGACCCCGGCTCCGAACTGAACCTACGCCTACGGAATAATACCGGCACTGACGACGACCCCTGCTTGACCTGGACCTGATATCCTGTTCTAATAAAAGATTACCTTCAGCATTTATAATTTTTTGAAAATTCCCAATATGAACATTGGTCAGTTACTCAGAAACATCGCTGAGCCCGAGAAGCGAATTGTAGGAAATAGAAAAAACAATATATAAAATCAACTCGCTTAATTCTGACATTCTTTTAACAGTATTTGCCTAAAGAGGGTCTTCTACCAAAATACACTGTTATTACTTCATTATTCATTATTATTATTATTATTTCAATTAAAAATAAAAAGTTCGGTTAAACCCAGGACCCACCACTGAGCTGACCATCACCTCTCACAAGGCTGGCTCTATGTACAAGAGATAAATGTTATCAATCAAACGTAGAAAAATAATACATCAACACACTTACATACAAAATAATTCTGACCTGAAATGGCACCATATAACGAGCTTGGACCAAAGAGTTGCCAACTGCAAAGACGGGGACATTCTTATCTTAAAGTTATGAGCTATGATGGGAAGGTTCTGCTGCCATTGCCCCATGACGTCACCCATGGGCTCCCACGACGTCAGGTCCTCAGAAGACGGTAAGCCTTTCCAATTTGTCTTGTGGGTGGAAGGACCTTTTTATAAAGTTAAGGACGATTTCAAATTGGAGAAGCTCGACTGCACGGATATTCCTGATTTTGGAACTTCGGAAAAAAAAACACACACGGTAGTCTCAACGAATCAGACGGTTTTATCGAAAGCAGATATTATTAATTCCATGTTAATTCCAAGTTTGTTTGAGAAAAACTATTTTTAAATGTGATCATAAAGCCATAATACAAACATGTACATGGCAGAGGAGAGAGAGGGAGAGAGAAGAGAGAGAGAGAAGTGAGAAAAGAATATTTTTTTCTAGGGATGATATAAAGAAGTAAACAAGATTGTATGTACATATGAGAGAGGAGAGAGAGGGGGAGAAGGAGAGAGAGAGAGAATATTTTTTTCTATGATTAATAAAAAAGAAAGTAACAAGCACTATGTAACATGGGAGAAGAAGAGAGAGAAGAGAGAGAAAGAGAGAGAGAGATAGAGAGAGAGAGAGAGAGAGAGAGAGAGTGAGAAAAGAATATTTTTTCTATGATGATAATAAAGAAGTAACAAGCATGTATGTACATGAGAGAGAGAGAGAGGAGAGAGAGAGAGAAATATTTTTTCTATGATGATAATAAAGAAGTAACAAGCAGTATGTACATGAGAGAGAGAGAGAGAAGAGAGAGATGAGCGAGAGAGAGAGAGAGAGAGAGAAATATTTTTTCTATGATGATAATAAAGAAGTAACATGCATGTACGTACATGAGAGAGAGAGAGAGAGAGAGAGAGAGAGAGAGAGAGAGAGAGAGAGAGAGAGAGAGAGAGAGAGTTCCGTGATTGCGATATCAAGTAATACATACAACATTTACATATTATTACGGAATGACCTGTATGCCAGCACCAATAGCCGAGGGGACATGAATTAATTTTGTTCCCAAAATGAATGAATATCCAAACGTGGAGTCCCTGTGAAAACGAATAACAGGGCTAGGCGGATATGACCAGGCTTTGCATACCGGAACCCGAATTAGATTAGGAACCCTTCATACCAGATTGCAGAAATTGATACTGTTAAAGAGAATGCATTGTATTTTCCGTTCGTTCGAGACAATCTAATCTGCAGCGTAATGCAATCTATAGTGTAACAGCTGTTTTTAAAATGGAACGTTTGTCACACTTGGTAAGATTTATTACCGAAGACCCCTTGTCGAGGACACTACAAGAATATAATTATTCTTCGACAGAAAAAATGATTGATTGTTGAATCTTTACTTATAGATTCCTAATTTGTTTATAATTCACTCGTTAATCTCTTCATCTGATTAAAAATCTGGAAGGGACATAACTGCCAGGTTCAAGTCCGGCCACTTCATAAGAAAGACATTGCTAGACGAAAAGTTTCGCATTCTAAGCTCTATGGTATGAGGCAAATATGATCAGTACCACAGTGATTCCAAGTCTAAGAAAAACTATTTTTGTGTGGACATAAGGTCATAACACAAACGTATACATAAGACAGAGAGAGAGAGAGAGAGAGAGAGAGAGAGAGAGAGAGAGAGAGAGAGAGAGAGAATCAGGACTATCCACACAGCGCATCGAGCATAGTATCGACGAATACACAGCAATCAACTCGTCCCAATAACGTCTCCATTAAAGGCAACGGCCTTGCAATAATCCAGGGCTAGAACAGTCATTAAGATCACTTCAGATACAATTAAGCCCAAAACATTAAAGTTTGTTCAACGGACAAACGACCTCAATCGGAACTCATTTGCCGGGTCATCGATTCCGGAGCTATTTGGCTCTGGGTGAGTCTTCCCGCCCTGAACCTTGGCTAAGAACTGCTGTCTTGGGTTTAACATTTGGGGGTCAATACCAAAGGAAAATTCCAATAGAATAGAATAGAATAGAATAGAATAGAATAGAATAGAATACAGAATCCAAAGGCCAAGCACTCGGACCGGTGAGGCCATTCAGCTCTGAAACGGAAATTGACAGTCAGTAGGTTTGAAATGGGTTTACCAGGACGAAAACCTCAAAGCAGTTGCACTATGAATCAGTTGTTAGGAGAGGGTGAAAAGTAAGACGGAAGAAAAAGAATATGAACGGAGGTACAGTAAAAGGAATGAAAGAAGTTGTCACTCTCTTCCCTTCAGTCCAGAGACTATAGGTTGAATCTCAATTCCTCTCCACGGAAAATTTCAATACTCACGAAGGGCAATCTATAAAATGTTCAGTTTCCTATTATTAGTTAACGAACGTTATAAAAAAATATTTATTTTCTTCTTTTCATAACATTAAAAGGGCAAATTTTTGTTAAGCCATTCACCACATACAACAGCTAAATTATATTAATCATTACGGTAAATTCCATCTAATTTACATCATTACTTTACCTCTCTCTGATCTACAACTCTTATTTAACTACAAATCGCTGGGCAAACATTTTGAATCTGGACAGGTGACTTAGGTGTGTTTCATTAAACTAACCTACAATAATAATAATAATAATAATAATAATAATAATAATAATAATAATAATAATAATAATAATAATTTACTTTGGTTGCATATCTTAATACATATCTGCAATCAAAATAAAATATATATTCCATATATCTTCTTGTGAATAATAATAATAATAATAATAATAATAATAATAACAACAACAACAACAACAACAACAACAACAACAACAACAACAACAAAACAACAACAACAACAATAATAATAATAATAATAATAATAATAATAATAATAATAACAACCAATGCAAAAACGTGTTGCGGAATTGTCCTCCCACCATCTCAGTCAATCCGCCGTATATTCCTTCCTTCCTCCATACCTATCACGTATATTCTGTCCACTGCTGTTGTTAGATATCATACCTACATCAAACATCACAGTTTGTTTTCGTACACATCGAAAATAAGACATTAATGACCATAAAATCACGAAATATATAAACGCAAATGTACGCGGATAATATTGTTGGGGGGTTTCATAATAAATACCATACTTCAGCAAAAAAATGTTTGCGTTGGGAACTCTTCCATCTTTGCAAATGAACAAACCATAATGCATATATGGGTTAATAAAACAACACTAATCCTAATGAAAACAAAAATGTTCAATGTTGAGCCAATAATAATAATAATAATAATAATAATAATAATAATAATAATAATAATAATAATAATAATAATATTAATATTAATTATTATTATTATTATTATTATTATTATTATAATAATAGAATACTCCACTCTTAACAGAAATATTAACAGAGAATTTACAACGGGAGTACCCGCAACCACCTACCATCGAAATACAAATAATTAAGACCTGAATAAATTCTAGGCTTTATTCATCGCGGATAATGTTATAAACTTCAAATGAATTTCCAAACATAAATGCGAGTCAATGAATATTAATTTAGAGTTTATTTTCAGCGTCGCATGGCGAGTGTTAAACACTCTACGGTAATAACTACTGGAATTTCATTTCCCCCTGATGTTACGGTCATTGGTGCCGTTTCGATATTAAATAAAATAAAAATAGTACCCTGCTAGTGGCCTTTTCTACCCTGGGCAATCATACTCAAAATCCCAGCCAACACGTGAACACCTTGGAACACCGCAGAGAGAGAGAGAGAGAGAGAGAGAGAGAGAGAGAGAGAGAGAGAGAGAGGTAATCATATATATATGTACTATATGTACATGCGTATATTTAGTATATAAACATATATATATGTATGTATGTATGTAGTGTGTGCGTAGATGTATATGTATATATACTATAAATGTACATTTGTTCGTGTATGTATACAAATAAATACATATATTTATACTCCAACATTAAGCCGTTTCTCCAGCAGGATACGGCTCCAGATTAAAAACATGAAAAACGGTCGTATTTCTACTTTAACTGTTGAATCGCGGGTGAACGCAGTGTCCAGAAAACCTTCCTAATACAAAAAACGGATTGAAAAATATTAAATCAGCACATCCGTCCGTACCCAAATAAAAGGGAAGAGTTGAACAAGAGTCCTGAAAACCAATTTGAGATTAACAAGAAAATTAAATTAAGTTCTTTCCGCTTCGGTAGCCAAGTGGAAGGCTATCGATAACCTCCGTCACATATACCGCTTAAAAAAAAAACCTTCATATACCTATCAAAAAATTGTTTAACCAAAAAAAATAATATAAAATAATTATGAACCACCATACGAGTATATGTATATACATGTACATATACATATGTGTATATATATGCAAATAAACATTTTTATGTGCACTATGCAGCGGCTAACTGACTGATCAACTTAGCTAGCTAACTAGTCACAACACGTGTGGCCATAAGCGCTTCGTTAAGTAAATCTCTCTCTCTCTCTCTCTCTCTCTCTCTCTCTCTCTCTCACACACACACACACACACACACACCTTGAAAAACCAAAACCTAATCCGAGCTTCCCCTGAAATAATGGCCGAGAGTTTAATTCTAATCTAAGAGCATCGGCGGCGCATCTGGTGGGATATCCGGCCGAATGACAAGTATTTGCTTTCAGCACCAGATGCTGAATTTCGTAACGGCATCTGCTGCCCGCACGCAAAATATGCAGACGCACTAACGTTTCAAATAACGAGTTTCTCTCGCGGATTACGGCCTCGATGATAACAATACAGGTACCGATGTCTTGCATGAACAGCGGGCGAGTTCGGGAATTATTCAAGCATAAGTGAAGAAAACTATGAGACTGACTAATACACAAAAAATATTATTTTAATTAACGTTAACGGTTAAGTCCTCGCTTCAGCACTAACAGGCTCAATTACCCAAATCAAAATTCGAATTTCCTTCCTTTGAGATATTTTAACAATCTAACTCTGAAATGTCTGATATATTTACTTTCAACACGTAAATGTTGATGACAAAGGGTCTGGCCACGTTTCCTCCCATTATTTTTACTATGCATTATTATTATTGTGTATAATATATCCTCTTACCTTTACTTACTCACCTCCTCTATCATGCTACCGTCATCCAAAATATCTACTCCCAAATCAGCAGAAATACCATCACATCGTTTCACTATCATTGAAGAGCTGTGGAGTCATCCATCAGTCACACTTGATCTTAAATAAACAAACACCCAAAAAAATAATACATTTATAAAACACACACACACACACACCACACACACACACACATATATATATATATATATATATATATATATATATATATATATATATATATACATGTATAACTGAATCACGAAAATACGGAATATATAAATAAAGACAAAATCCACGAGAAAAGAGAAACGATGGAATTCTGCAAGGCCTTTCGACTTCTCGTCCTTTACTTAGTAGCCTTTCCTACGTGGATTTGTCTTTATTTTTCTATACATAACACACAATATATATATATATATTATATATATGTATACTATAATATATATATCATAATTATATATATATATATATATATATATATATACACACACACGATTTTATGTAAACATATATATTAGAGAGAGAGAGAGAGAGAGAGAGAGAGAGAGAGAGAGAGACTAACTGCCAAAGCAGGTATGCAACAAAGGGGGTTTAGTTGGAAAGACCCGTCACCGTAACCCCATAGGCGCTAAATAGCCCTAAACAGTGACTCTTGAAGTGATCGATTGAGGGGAGGAAGGAATGCAGACGATGCACAATCTAGCTCGAGAGGAACGCCCACATACACACACCCCTGTTTAAACAGTCACTTCACCTAGATTCCACTTCTCCCTCTTCCGAACCGAAAGTTTACAGCTGCGAATGCTGGCTCGCTCTCTCTCTCTCTCTCTCTCTCTCTCTCTCTCTCTCTCTCTCTCTCTCTCTCTCTCTCGAATGTGTACGCTTTGTTAATTGCAAAGGCACTATACTAAACATGGAAAATAAATTT